>NC_089598.1:78038666-78338666 GCF_019320115.1 Miscanthus floridulus
ATCCTAGTACCCTATGGATGTTAAGAAAAATAGGAAATCTATTGCTTGACACTTTCAATGGGATTTTCCATTTATGCTATTTCAAGCCTTGCTGCCTTATCATTTTTGTACAGAATGTTCTACTTAGTAAAATGATATGAAATTTTTATAGTAGTCCTTTGATAGCATTAGTAAGGCACTGTAAATTTTTGGGAATTTATGAAGTACATCTGATATAGGTTTATTATTTAACCTAGATATCTAAATAAAATAATAAAGGCAATTAAATAAATAGTTTGGGCTCCACCATTATATTATATTAAATGTAATTAGTATGCTTAAACTGTTGGTAGATTATATGTTGTCAAATTTTGAATGATTACCTGAAGTAGAAGTATTATTACTTTATATTGCATGTTAAATAGTTTCTGGACTGATTCTAGAGTGTGATCAGTTGCATATTGAAACTGATGTGTACTGTAAAAATGGTTAATAACAAAGTTGTAGAGAATTTGATAAGCTTTCCAGAAAGTCCAGGATCACTGTTTTTGGATTTGTAGAACTCCAGTTATGAGTGAAACAAGTAGCTACTGTTTGTGGCATAGTCGATGCATTGTAGAAGTAGTTAAGTAATAATCGAGAAGAGATATGCACCTACTCAAGCAATGCGATGCACTTGTTAACATATATGCATTCGTAATACTTATACCATACTCATGCATCTAGGATCGGAGGAAGAGATCACGTTGCTGGAATTCGAAGAAGCAGAGGAAGGGAACCCGCAGGAGGATCCGCAAGCCGCAGCTCCCGAAGGCGTGGAGCAGAACCCTGAAGAGCTTCCGGAGTGCCCTGACCATCGCCCTACTTCCTTTCTGCGAGGCAAGCCCCGGAGCATTATAAGTCTCCCAGCAATTTACAAATGTTTACTTACGTATTTATGATTGATGCATTAGGTTATAAGAGTTGAATGAAACCACTTGATGCATGTACATTCCTTGTCTAGATATTACACCTTTAACCGGTATAGGTCCAGGATCAAATATATATGCTTAGCCATGCTTAGACCGGTAGAAGTCGGGTGATATCCTATCATCTGCGAGATATAGGTGGATACCGGAGCACGGTTGGCTATATCTGCTATCGTGGAACAGAACCATGAGGTAAAAGTAAATCGAGACCGGATGGGAGGTAGATAGAGAAGCAACAAGACATGGAGGTCTTGGGTGTGGATCTATCCCCGTCTGTGTCGATTAAGGACCGTACCGTTGTTGGCGCTTCTAACAAGATTGAACGCATGCCTCTCACTTAGCTGGCCGGATAACTCATTCCGACCGTGAAGCCGAGTAATTCAACTCAGGCCGGGAATCGTTCTATTGTGCGCTCCTTCCGGGGAACGATCAGACTGAGCCCAAGGGCAGGCTTGGCCTGAGCATCCTGGCATCTGGTGTTCTAGATTGTGCGGCGCAGTACGGACCCGCGAAATGTGTACCAGAGTTGTACCAAAGGTGACCTAAGGCTATCGTGGCTGGTAGACCTGGGTTTGTGTTAGGAATAAATTCCCAGCTGGTTGAAATCGATTCGAATCGCCGTCTCTCCCGGATAGTGAGAAACTTGGCTAGTCCCAACATCGTAGCAACTATATTATGAAACATGATGGTTTGGATGAATATGGAATTACAATACCTGCTATGGTTACTATTGTATGCTTCTAAATGATATACCACAGGTTTAGCACAGGATAGTTGCTAATCTAGAAATGGATAGTTATAATTAACTTGATAAAGGAATCATAATTGTACAACGGGTAAATTACCTTTTACGCAAAATGTTGTCAAGTTACGTCCACTTATACAGCCTTGCATAATCCTTGGAGTCATTTTATTTCTGGTTCATGACGGGTAAGTCTAGCTGAGTACCTTCTCGTACTCAGGGTTTATTTTCCTATTGTTGCAGATGGCACTGTGTATCATGGTTATTGCAAGAGTTGCTTCTATCCCGCTGTGGATGAAGAGTAAGCCTTGGGCAGGCTTCTTTAGTAATTCCTATCTTTGCTTTTGTGGACCGTGATCTGGCTTGGCACTGTATCAAACTATGTTGGAACTTTATCTTCGAACTTATTTGCTTCCGCTTTAATTAATCAAACTGGGTTTGTAATAACTTTTATTCGTACTCTGATGATGAAAAGTATCTATGAACTTTATGTAATATGTGGCATGTATGTTGAATCCTGTACGATCTTGGTTGTTGTAAATCGTTTATCGAGACCCGTCGCGGTACTCGACGGACTACCGGGTTTATATGGGTTCAAGTATGACAGTACGACCGCTTGCGGATTGCCATTGTACTTGTATTCTTATAAATTGGTCGGTTCTGTGACAATCTTGGTACTTTGCGATGTTTTCCATTGTTTCCAATCTTGTGCCTTCGATTGTTTCTTTGGAGTACTCTTCATCTTCTGCCAGGGTTTGTTTTATGACGCGGAGGCTCTGATGCCTGACTTCTTCGAGCAGCATTGCTTCTTCACCATATAAGAGTTTGAATGGTGTAAAACCTATCGTTTTGGAGGTTGTGGTGTTATAGGACCACACAACCTTCGGTAGTTCCTCTACCCATTTGCCCTTGCGGAGGTTGAATAGGGTCTTCGATATTGCTAAGAATATTACTCTATTAGCTCTTTCCACCACTGCGTTTGATTCTGGGTGGTAGACCAAAACGAAGGCTATCTTGGTGCCTATGCTTCTGCAAAATTCCTTGAATTTGTCTGAGTCGAATTGTTTGCCATTATCAACTGTTAAGGTTCTTAGCACTCCAAACCTGCAAATTATGTTTTGCTAGAAGAACTTTTTCACTGACTCTGATGTGATTGTTGCAAGAGGCTTGGCCTCAATTCATCTTGTGAAATATTCTATCGCTACCACTATAAACTTGTTCCCCCCTTGCGATGGTGGTAACGGCCCAACCAGGTCCATGCCCCATCTCTGTAGAGGCCAAGTGGGTGGGATAAGTTGTATAGAAGCCAAAGGTTTTGATTGATGTGGGGACATGCTTTAGCATGCTTTGCATGTGTGTAGGCCAATAGAATCCTTGCCTAATGGCCTTCGCAGATAGTGCCCTCAGGCCGATGTGTGAGCCGCATAACCCTAAGTGGATTTCTTGTAGAAGGTTTTTGCCTTTGCTCTAAGGTATGCACTTGAGCAGACGTTGGACAACCCCTTTTCTTGTATAATATTCCATCTATCAGCGTGTAGCTTCTTGCTCTTGCTATCATTCTTGTTGTGCTCACCTCATCTTCTGTGTGATGCACATTGTTTAGGTAGTCTATGATCAGCTGCGTCTAGTCTTCTGACTCAGTAACTAAGACTATTTTGAATGCCTTCGTTGTTACCTATGTTGCAGGTGCTCACAATACTTGGTAAAAGGCTCCATTTGGTATGGGCAGGTTGTTGCTGCTGCCTTCACCAGCTCATATGCTTCTGTGTTTTCTGCTCTTGGTATATACTATAGGGTGAATCCATGGAACTTTCGCTCAAGAGCCCTTACTGTGGCCAAGTATTTTACCAATTCTAGTTCCCATGCCATGTATTCTTTTTCGACTTATCCTGCTATGATTTGGGAGTCTGTTTTTGCTAGTAGCATTTTTGCTCTGAGTGCCTTAGCCTTATTGAGGCCTAGTATGAGGCCTTCATATTCTGTAGTATTGTTTGTTGCCTTGAATTCTAACCTTGCTGCATACTACTTTGTATTGAGGACAGATGGCGCTATTAGAACGATAGAGGCCTTAGAGCCTAGGTGCCCCCAAGCCCCGTCTGTATAGAGTGTCTAGATTTGAGGTTGTGGCTGTAGGGTTTGGTTTACCGAAGGTGTCGAATCTGCCACAAAATCTGCTAGCACTTGAGATTTGATTGTTGTTCTTGATACATAATTGAGCTTGAACTAGGATAGTTCAGTTGCTTATTTTCCTATTCTTCTAGAGGCTTCTTTATTGCTGAGTATGTCCCTGAGTGGTTGCGAAGAGGGTATTGTGATCTCATGTGCCTGAAAGTATTGCTTTAGTTTTCTTGAGGAGATCAACATTACATATGCTATTTTTTCTATCTCTATGTAGTTCAATTGTGCTCCTAACTGGGCTTCTAAAATATAATAGACAGGCTGCTCAATGACCTTTGACTCTTCTTCCTTCTCTTGGACCAGCACCCCACTGACCACATGATCCAAGGCTGCAACATATAAGAGTAATGGAGCCTCTGGATCTGGCACTGTCACCAAGAGTCTAGTAGCCAAGTAATTTTTGAGTTGTTGGAAGGCCTTCGACTGATCTAGCCCCATTCCACCTTGTCTCCGCCTCTCAAAGCATTGAAGAATGGGAGGTTGTGTTTTGCTTTTTTGAAATGAATCTATTTCGGGCTACTATTCTTTTGGTGAGTTTTTGGATTTCCTTTTGGGTTGATGGTTCCACCATTGAGATTATGGCCTTCGTTTTGTCTGGGTTAGCCCTTATGCCTTTGGGTCCTATGATGTACCCAAGCATTTTCCCTCTATTTACGCCAAAGACACACTTTTCTAAGTTGAGTTTTAGCCCAGCTTCTCTTAGATTGGCAAAGATTTACTTTAGATCTGCTATGTGATCTCCTTCATTTTTGCTCATTACCACAGTATGATCAACGTAGGCTATAATATTTTTCTGCCGCTGTGGGTCAAGGACTGCCTTCGTCATTCTTGCGAAGGTTGATCCTGTGTTTTTAGTCCTTCGGGCATTTGGATGTAACAATATGTTCTAAAGGGGGTGGTGAAACTTTTCTTCTCCTCGTCTTCTTTATTGAGCCAGATCTAGTGGTATCCTAAGAAGCAGTCTAGGAGGGAAAAGTATTTGCATTTTGCTGCCTTGTCGATGGAGGCATCTATCCTTAGTAGTGGAACGAGTCTTTCTTGCATGCTTTGTTCAGATCTGTGAAGTCTATGCACATTCGCATCTTTCTATTTTTCTTTGGTAATAGTACTACATTTGCTAGCCATTCTGAGCACTTGACTTCTCTGATTACATTTGCGTCCAATAGCCTCTGAACTTTGGCCTTTGCTGCTAAAATTCTATCCTCCGACATTTTCCTTTGTCGCTGTTTCCTTGGTTTTATTTTGGGGTTGATGTCGAGGGAGTGTTGTATAATATCCCTGCTGACCCCTTTTAGGTCAGAGGCTGACTAGGCGAAGATGTCTTTGTTCTTGGCTAAAGTTTCTATGAGCTTTGCTTCTTCTTCTTTCGAGAGGTTGCCTCCAATAATGACCTTTTTGTCTGGGACCGCATCTTCTAATGGGACTAACTTTGTTTCTTCTTGGTCTTTGAGATCTATTTTGCCCTTCGGCAAGTCCGGAGGCTCTGGTAAGTTGCTTTTGGCTGTTTTAGTAGAATTGATATTGTGCTGAGATTTGTAGATTGCTCTTTCTATATTTCTTGCCTACTTCTGACTACTGTGGATTGTGATAGTTCCATGTAAGGCTGGCATTTTGATACATAGATAGCCTATATGGATAGCTGCATTGAACTTGTTTGCAAACCCTCTTCCAAAGATGGCATTATAGTGGTAGTAGAGATCTACTACGTCGAAGGTTAGATATTCTGTTCTTGCATTTTCCTGACCTCCAAAGGAGATTGGCAGGGATATTTTTCCTAATGCGTTGATCCTTTTTCCTTCGAAACCTTTAATGGCAAGTATGAAGGCTACAACTGACTCCTTCTTAGCTTCATTTGGTCGAAGGCATTGACAAAGATAATATCTGCAGAGCTTCTAGAATCTATGAGAACCCTATTGATTTCCCATCCTGCAATGTTAGACTTGATTACCATGGTGTTTTTGTGAGGGTAACTTTCTAGCTACATATCTTGTTCTATGAAGGTGATTGGTGTCTTTGACTAATCTATGTAGTGGACTGGGCCTTGGACTGCTATGTTGTAGACAAGACTGAGGTGATCCTTCTTCTGCTTCTTTGTCTAGAACTCCATTGAAGAGCCTTCGGTTATAGGCAATATCATGCCGATGGTGGGTAGGGGTGTGGGGGTTGAGTTGGTTTTCTGGGTTGGGTTTGTTTTTGGGTGTTGCTGGTTGTATTGGTGGGGGCAGAGGCAATGCCTCTAGCTACCTATTGTATACTTGAGATGGTTGAGTGGTCTCGATGAATGTTATGTATGGAGGCCTCGGGTTTATGTATGTGAGGTTGGCTTCTGTCTGTTGGTTGCTAGTTTGCCCCTACTGCTGGGTACTTGGTCACCATGCAAGTAGGAAATTTGGGTAGTAGTAGGCGGCTAAAGTGGATGGGTGAATTTGGGTGGAGTTTAGGCTTGGGTATATTGGGCAATATTGCTGCTTAGGAGATGCAGCGAAGGTATGGCTTACCACTCTTGTGGGTTGTTGTGGCAGAAGTTATGGATTTGCTTTGCTTTTGATCTGCTCTTGGGTCTCCTTAACATCTAGGCAATCCCTGGTGATGTGCCCCTTATTTTCTCCATGAAAGAACCAGTACTACATTCGTTGCCTTTGGTTTTGGTTTCTATTCTAGTTGCTGCCTTGGCCATTTCCCTTGCCTTTGGCTTGTTTCTGAGGCACGTTGTTTGGGCTTGCCTTCACTAGTTGCTGCCCTTGTTGGCCGCTTCCTTGCTGCTCTATATTAAAGACATGTTGGCTTTGCCCTTGTGGTGGCTACGACTGGCCTTGGCTTCTGCTGCCTCTCTGGACATTCCTGCTATTACCCTAGAACTATTTGCTTTGGTTTTGCTCTTCTAGTCTTCTGCGGAGGTCATTGTCAGATCTGCAATATTTCTCAAATTCACTATAAAGGTCTTAGATAGTCCTTGGCTTTTCTCTAGCTAGATGAGCTACGAAGGGTCCTATGTGAAGGCCCTTGATTGCTTCTTCGATAGTGATGTCTTCTGGAACATTGGGTGCTTTTGCTTTCATTTGCACAAATTTTTGGAAGTAGTCTTTTAAGGCTTCTCCTTGATTTTGCTTGCATTGAAATAGATATATGGAAGTCAAGGATTAACTTGTGAATACCTTAAAATTTGCTAGGATCTTGTCGTGAAGGTCTTCCCATGAATACACAGAGCTGGGCTTCTACATCGAATACTAGGCTAGCGCATCCCCTTTGGCTACGATGATAAAAGATTTGGCTAGCACCGCTTCATTTCCACCAGCAGAGGCTATAGCTGCCTAAAGCTCATGATGAATTGACCTGGGTCTGTATGAGGGAGGTCAGGGTGAACTCTGGATGCCTTCGGATAGTGGTGATTGGGAATCAATGGTTCTGTGGATTTGTGGCAAGGTGTAAGGCGTACCGAAGGTTGGTTGAGCTGTTGTGCATGGTGGGGGGTTGGGTTGACTTTGATTTGCTGAGTGGAACTAGTTGGATGTGTTGAAGCCAGATTGTGAGGGTTGCATACTTTGTATTTTAGCCTATAGGATGGCTAGTTGCTGCCTAATCTTCGTTGCCTGAGCTGATGTTTGGGCTACCCATTGGTTTGCGACGAAGGATGCTACGACCCTATCTCTTTCTTGCTACATGTTCTGCAACTAAGCCTATAATTGTTGAAGCTCTTGCTCTAGGGTGGGGTTTGGGGCTTGCTACTCCTTGAAAGCCAGAGGCTGGTCTTCGATGGCCGATTCTTTCGTAGCCTGGTCTTCTAGGGCGGTGGCATAGGTGCTTCGGGCACTGCGCCTGGGTCTTCCCCTTGGTGTGGGGTCCACAAGTGCCCTTGTGGAGGGTACTCTTTTCCTTGGCATTGTGGGTTTTGCTTGGCCAAAACGCGGTGGGCGCCAATGTTGGAAAACTGGGGGTTTCCAGCAGACGGGGAACGGAAGGCCTTTGACCAGACGAGTACTCTGGGCGAAGGTGTGTGAAATGGAGGGTGGGCCATGCTCAATCAAGGTTTCATTAATGAACTCACCTAGACCCTTTACATAGCATCCGGCTTCCCCTTTTATAGGGCACTGTTGGCTACTTCTTCATGGTACAAGGTTGCCCTTTGACAGCTAAGGTACATTCCTAGAATATTCTAACACTAGTTCAAATCTCTCGGGGCATCCTAGGTCTTGTCCCCCTGCACCACCTTTGCTTCTTGGGCCTTAGCCTTAGATCCACTAGAAGCCCATCTCCAATCTTGGTCCGCGGTGCTATGAAGGCCCCTTTCTCTAGTGAAGACAGCAAGGCCTCCGCCCGAGCCGTTGGAGCCTCTACTCTTGCTTTTGAGTCTCCACCCATGGACTCCTTTGGATGTCTTTTAGGATTGCGCTTGGGCCTCCGCCGTACCATCAGCTGGTGGTGGAAGCCTTCTTGCTGCCGAAGGAGGCTTTCTAGGTTTCCGCTTGAATCACTGGGGTCTTCGCTCCATGACAAGCCCCACGCGAAGGCTTTGTCAAGCATCCCTACAAAACACCCACAAATGCTCCAATAGTATAAGCTTATGTTTACTCTGACCTCCACTACTCATGGATTGGTGTTCCAATAGAGTCTTTTGTAGTCCACTCCTCGAATATAGGTGCAAGTAGGGTCCGATTACGAAGGAAGAACAAGCTTTGTTCTTAATCTTCTTTAGCAATATCCCTTATGTGTTGATATAAATATGACCTTAGCCATGACTACTAGGTGTAATTGCACTAATCAATGTATGCTTTGACTTGTAATTAAGAATGACTTAGGAATTATTCCTCTAATATTCTACTTAACCATGCTAATGCAATAGAAAGTACTCTGAGTGATTTATCATTAATCCATACTTATCATATACATAATTTATCCTATGACTTACCCCTGTTATGAGTAGAATATTGGTTATAGTTTACTTCTCCATCAATAACATAAGTTATCAATACATGTCCGTGCTAGACCTTCCCTATCGTAAAAATATAAATAACGATACCTGGAATACTCCCGGGTGAAGTTCTACAATGGTATAATTATTTGCGCTTGTAGATTCCTTTCATTTATATATATTCTTCTAGTCACATGAAATATTAAAGTCCTTCTTAGTTTCATTCTAGAAGTGGCACTAGGTTTTACCAACAAGCATTTCTGGCACCAACACTAGGGATGACAACCTAGTAAAAGATGTTAAGGAATATAAACAACATAGGGTGATTACTTAAAACAAGTGACACGTTAATAAATACCAACAAGCATTTTTTACGTCATTGTCGGGGAAGATAGCTAGGCAAAGGAAGTATTGATAAACTTATACTTATTGATGTGATCGAAATAACCATTGACCTCTGCTCAAACAGGTTTACCCTTGTTTTATCTACTTGTGTATCTTATGCAGGGTAATGCATGACTAATTTTGATCTTCTGACAAACTACGTTGACGATCTAGAAGCATTACTCAAGAGAACTAAGGCTAAACTCAAGAAAGTTTTAGCTTTATAGTCGGAAGACAATCATATAAGGCGAAGCTTAACACTAGAATTTGAAGACATGGCTAACAAGACTCTTCATGAATTCTCTGCTCCAACTACAGCCAACATCCGAACAAGACCAACAATCAATGTTGGAGACAATGGATTCAAGCTCAAGCCAGCCCTTATCAACATGGTGCAAGCAAGCCAGTTTTGTGGAAAGGCACATGAAGATGCGAGTGCACATCTCCAACACTTCCTGGAGATCTGTAGCACTTTCACCATCAAAGGAGTAACCCAAGATGCCATACTACTTCATCCCTTCCCATTCTCACTCTTGGGGAAGGCAAAGCAATGGTTCTACAGCAACAAAGATAGAAATACTACATGGGATAACTGCTCCAGTACCTTCCTAGCAAAATTCTTTCCCACGGGCAAGACCAATGCTCTACATAGGAGAATCTCAAGCTTTCAGCAACAACATGATGAATCTATCCCTGAGGCATGGGAATGCTTTCAAGATTACATTGCAGAATGTCCTCATCATGGGATGGAGAATTGGCTACTCATGTAGACTTTCTACCATGGGTTGACCAACAGTACCCGTGAGACTATGGATGCTGCTGCTGGAGGTGCATTCCTATCACTCACCAAGGTTGGAATGAAGAATGTCTTTAGACCCATAAGAGAGGTGGAGGAATGCATCAACTCAAGGAGGTAGACATGTTGTCTGCCAAGATGGATCTGCTAATGAAGAAGCTCGAAGATCGAGCCAATGAGAAGCAAGAAGTCATGCGCATTCATGATTCCTGCATGATGTGTGAGGAGTGTAGAAACACTGGGCATTTAGGGAGCAACTGCCCTAAAATCCATGAGGATGCGAACTTTGTCAACAACTACTCTCGTTCTCAACAGAATCGAGGATGGAATCAGCAACAGAGGCCGAACTACCAAGGTAACTATCAAGGTAATGATTTTAAAAATTTCAATCAACCACCCTTGAGAGATTTAATTGCTGGCCAATCTAAACTTATGGAGGGATTATCTGGAAAGGTAGCTACCAATGATAAAATTCTAGAGAACTTAAATAAAAGAATGGTTAGCTTTACTTCTACCATTAAGAACCAGCATAGCTTTAATAAAATGGTAGAATCACAAATAGTTCAGCTGGCAGTTGTTGTTCCTCCGTCCAACAAAGGTAAGATTCTAGCACAATCGGAAGATCTAGAAACTACAAATTTTGTCGATATTCACAATGCAACATACTACTATATACAACCATCTTCAGGAAGGTGGATAGATTATACCTTATCAGAAAAGAAGAGCGATCTAGGAAGACCTATCATCCCCATCGCCATTGGATCGCACATTTTCTAAGAAGCTATCTATGACTTCAGAGCAAGTGTCAACATCATGCCTAAGGTAATCTATGATAAAATTAATGGAGATTCTTTCTTGTACACAAATATGCGATTGCAACTTGTAGATCAGTCACTTTGCTACCCTAAGGGAGTTCTTGAAGACACCATTGTTCGAGTGGGACAATCATATGTTCCTGTAGACTTTGTGGTTTTGGAAATAGGTGGATATGTAAGGGCACCATTATTTTGGGCCAACCTTTCCTAAGCACTGCAAAAGACATCATCTTCGTGGATAGTGCCAAGATCTGCTTCACAATCAAGGAAAAAAGGAGAAGTTTTCTTTCAAGAGTCGCATCCTGCAATCTCCTACACATTCACAGACGCCATACCTACCCGAAGAGACAACAGTGACCAAGAAGAAGAACAAAAGGAGGAGGAAGAATAAGGTCAGGCAATCACAAGAAGAATCAGTTAACATGATCAACACACTCTGATTAGAGTACGACCACCTCCTCGCTTCACCATTCCTTGCTAAGAAGGATGATCCAGGCGTACCAACGATCAAGTGTACCATTGGACAAAGAATTTTCCATAAGACCTTCTACGAAATTAGATTGGGTGTTAACATAATGTCCAAGGTAACATATGAATATTTATTTGGTAACAAACATTTGTTCCCTACATATATGCAATTGCAGATGGCGGACCAACCAATCTGATTTTTGGAAGGAATAGCAAAAGATGTCATGGTAAGAATACGCGATCAGTTTGCCCCTGTCGACTTCATGGTTCTAGACATGGGTGAAGAAGAAGATGATACACCTATCATATTGGGAAGACCGTTCCTCAACACAACCAACACGATCATCTACGTCGGATCTAGACAAGTCCACTTCTAATTCCCTAGAGAGAAGGTATGCTGTTATTTTAATAGTTATACCACTTATGAGCAGCCGAAGAAGTCTCGCTCTAGGAGGAGACATCGATCATCCCGAAACCAAAAGAATCAACTCCCAAAGAATGAATGGGAAGAAGATGAAGAACCTAAAGAAGTTGTGAATGATAAATCTACTCTGCCTAAGATCAGTCCACAGACCAAGCAGGTGTAGAAGGAAAAAGTGACATCAATAGAGTCACCATCACAAGAGGTGCAACAATTAGGGTCTCCATCCCTGGGGCCAACTGATGCACCCAAGGAATGAACAAGATAGGAGAAGAGTCCTGTCTGGAGGACTTAAAAATCGGAACCCTCGCCGGGAGGTAACATCGGTAGTTATCCATATTTACTTCCTAGCATTGCATGAATTCTTTTCACTTTAGCATCTTTACTTTCCTGCATTGGTATTACATTTAGAAAAGAAAATAAAATTTTTATCATCATAAAATCTTAAGCCCCACGTGAGTAATTTTACGGTGTGTAAAAGCCCATAAGAATATTTACCGTGGTGGCATAAAAATAAAAATACCATTCATACATATTTATTGTATGCATATAAAAATGGAAAATTCAAAAAGATATTAGAAAGACATCCTGTTAAAAATCTACCAAAACAGAAATATTTCTAAACCTCAGGAATAACTAATCTCCGGATGGTTGATCGCTAACCCTTTTATCCTAATCCATTCCAAGAGTTTTGGTATTTTTGTTGGTATTTTGTAGGATGATGCACCAAGATCAAGAGCAAATTCACCCGGTTGTCTTCATATGATTCCATCCCGGGATGAGAGGGACAGCCGCTAGCAAATCTGCTCTAAAAAGGATCATTCAACTTCAACATTTGACCGCACCAACATCCAGCTTGGGGAAAAGGCATCCCCATGTATCTAGCTAAGTATTTATTTCTCTTTTGTTCTATTATTTCTAAGTCATAAAAAGGTGCATAACAAACTAAAAGCAAAATAAAAATTTATATTTGTATTAGCTATATATAATAGTAAGGTGTGATCTTAAAAATAGAAACAAAATAAAAAGTGTGTGTCTAGTTTTCTATTTTTAAGAGCTGAATAAATAAAATTACTCTGAAGGATAATCTCTTAACATGGACATGATGAATAGTTGCTCTGTTGTAATTCCTTTCAAGTACCTAGTTTTCAGCCTTGAATTCTCCTGAGTTTTGAATACGACTGTTTTGATATAAGAATTTACTCTGAACTTGAAACTCATGGGTAGCATATGAGAAGGTTTGAGCTGTTGTTTATCTTGTTCCAAGTGACACTAAAGTTTAGGAGATTTATCTTTTGAAAAATATGAAAATCCTACTTGATGAGCTCCTGTATGACAAAGCTTGAATTCCTACCAAAGCCATACATGATATTTAGATTAGAAAAACTTCCACATATATGTTGCTTGTTTTGCATTGAGTTTAGTCAAGCTTTGTTGACCCTTATGAGAGGTTTGTCATGCTCTTAAAATCAAAATCATGTACACACCACCCAAATATGCACTACTCCTACACTTGGGGTTGGCGCAACAACATGCCATTCCATCTAGATCCATCCAAAAATGGTTTACTTCTACACTGGGAGAAACACACTAAAAATATTCTTGATAGGATATCCACCAAATAAATGCTCCAAGTTCTTGTTGCTATCTCACAAAAGTTTTGTTGCAGAAAAAAGACATGGGGCTATGCAAAAGTTATTCATAAAAAAAGAAAAAAAAGAAAAAAGAGATGAGAAAAAATGGACAAGTGTATGAGATATTGAAAACAATGGGTACTCAGATGCCCGCCTGAAAAAAGAAGAAGAAAAGATGAATAAGATAGCCCATGTTTTCTTGCAAAATTGTTTCCAAGTTTCAAAGGAGAGATATGTTTTCAAGGAGCATAGTAGAAATAGGTTAGCCACCATATATATCTACCACATATATCCACACACATGCACATTTTGATTTCATTGTATGACTCAACTCTCTTTGGATTCGAGGTTTGACTTTACAATATATGTATTGCAAGTATGCTCTTTTATGCTTTCTCCACTCCTATGAGCTCCACATAAGTTTTAGTTGTAGGAGGAAAGAAAGGCAAAATATCACTATTGCCTTAGTGAGGATCTATAAATATCACATATATTGAGAGACTTGAGAGTGTCATACAAAGAAAGCTCTAAGTTTTATTTTGAAAATCTATAAAAACTCTGGAATAATGATTGAACAAAGAACTTAAGACAATGCTTGACTTGATTGTTCTGTCTTTCAATTGCTCAAGACCAAAGTGAAGGCTGAGAAGCCCCATGGTTGAAGGTAATATGGGTAAGTTTGAAAGTCAGATTGGTTTACTCTAATCCAAAGGAGAATTCTTCTTTGAACACATGTGTACTTTTGAGGAGTGAAAGCATCGATGCAACTCCTAATCCATTTACTGAGTTTAGCATTGCTAAGGGGCTAGCAAAGGTTAAGCTTGGGGGAGTTTGTTGACGGCAATTATCAACCATTATAAACCATCAATATAACATGCATAAGAGCATAAATATAATCACCAACGAAGGTCTAGGGGTTTAAACTAACAAATTCCATGAGTTTTGTTCAATCTGTATTTTCTGCAGGGTTTGTCTAGAAAACCATCAAGGTGGACCTACATGTCAGATTTAATCGCGCTAATTCACAGCGAAAATTACCCCAGAAGGTTCTAGAAGATTTGAGAGGACTCCACACTGAAGCGGAGGACGAGACGCCACCAGGTGGGGCGGGCCAGCCCCACCTATATGCCGCTCGTCCCCTTGGGGCCCACATGTTATCCCCTATTGTTATGTTAGTTCTCCACCACCTCCTAGGTTGCATCTACGCTGCCCTTTAAGTTGGTTTGATCCAAGGGCTCCGATTGATGCTCTAGCCTATATATACCAGCCTCTGCCACCCCCTGAGGCATAAGTCATTTGAGAAAACAGAAACCCTAATCATCCTTAGAGCTTCACCACATTCTATGGCATAGCTAGTTAAGCTAGGTCTAGAGGGAGGCAAGTAGGCTTCGCTTGGATTCATGATCTTGTCAAGAGTGTGGTTTGGTATAATATTTGTACCCCTCTCTTTTGTAACTCCATTACTTTTATATGTTTGCTACAATGGTTATGACAATATTGGTATTCACAATATTCATGTTCTTTGTTATAATGTTCATTGTCTACTTTGATTATATACTTAGTATAGCTAGTTTATCATTATGTTTATGCATAAGTTCATATAGCGCTCGCTCTGGTGTACATGGGGTGAGTGGTCAACATTGTGTAAGCGTGGTGCTTATACGTTGTTTACCTACGGATACACCCTATATCTCGGGTCATGTGGTAGATCGCGGATATGACACTCCTGTTGAGTCCTTTGTAGTCCACTCCTCGAATATAGGTGCAAGTAGGGTCTGGTTACGAAGGATGAGCAAGCTCTGTTCTTAATTTTCCTTAGTAATATCCCTTATGTGTAGATATAAAGATGACCTTAGCCATGACTACTATGTGTAATTGCACTAATCAATGTATGCTTTGACTTGTAATTAAGAATGACTTAGGAATTATTTCTCTAATATTCTACTTATTAACCATGCTAAGGCCATAGAAAAGAGTACTCTGAGTGAATTATCATTGATCCATACTTATCATATAAATAATTTATCCTATTTGTTTTACCCTGAATAAACTTGCATGTCACCATAGTCCTCAGGTCGGGAACTCAATCGTAGCTCCCCGTGATCGAAAAGTTGCCCGTGAACTAGGTTGTCGCTTAACCGAATATACTCCGCATAAAATCTAGACTTACCCTGCAGCTGAGAGCCTGAAATATCAGGAGACACCATGGGAGTAGGGGTCGGGCGAGTAGAGGCTACATCTTCTGTAGAAGCCAGTCTTGCCTTTTTCATGCCTATGTCCTTCGAGGGGTTCTAGACTTGTGAGAATTCTTCTTATGTTTCCTCCCAAAAACATCACCAACGGACATGGGGTCCGCACCGAAGGCGTCGGACACATTCGCAACCTTTGCCTTGCCAGCCATTCCATGAAAGCTCAAGCCAGCCTACGGCATCAACATCGGCAATGCATAAGAACATCAATAAGGCATGAATACATAAAAAATAAAGAGCCACAGCGAAGGTAGCAACAAAGAAAATTAGAAAGAAAAACCATGATGCTACCATTTCAGTCCAGACTTGGCTGAATCAGTGGGTCTGGCCGATGACGATCTTTTTGCTATTACCCACGTTGCCCACAATCTCTGTTCCGATCCGGACATTGGCTAGCTCCGTGACACCGTGACCTCGGCCGCCAAGTTTGCTCTTGTGTGACTCCAACGCGATGGTATTCGCTCAACGTCCAGCCATCACCTTTCATCCTCTGCCTCTTCGCCCTCTAGCCCCACGACCACGAGGGGCAATGTTGTCATCTGGAAGACTGGTCAAAGGGCCTGACCAATCGGCGTAGCAGAGGTCCATTGCTTCGAAGACATGGTTCAAACGCCTTTTCCCGGCCAAGCATTGGCATCCACCCTTGTGCTCCCTATCGCCATAAAATCCAATAATTTCTTTGGCTTTGTGCTCTATACAATTCACAAAGCTAAAGTCCATAGAAAAAGCATCCGATGGTGCAATGCCAAGATTCAGAAAAATGTATCCATCTCTTCGCTCAAACTCAAGAAACCGAGTTTCACTACTCAACGGAGGGCTGTCTCATGCTATCCACTATTCCACCAAATCTCAACTGATCTGCCAATGAGAGGTTAGAGCGAAGGCATCCACAGCCGTAGTATCGCTGGCCCATCAGCCAAGATCTTGGCCAGGTGTTGGTATTTATTAATGTGTCACTTGTTTTAAGTAGTCACCCTATGTTGTTTACATTCCTTAGCATCTTTTACTAGGTTCTCATCCCTAGTGTTGGTGCCAGAAATGCTTGTTGGTAAAATCTAGTGCCACTTCTAGAATGACACTAAGAAGCACTTTAATATTTCATGTGACTAGAAAGAATATATATAAATGAAAGGAATCTGCAAGCACACAGATAATTATACCATTGTAGCACTTCACTCAGGAGTATTTCAGGTATCATTATTTATATTTTTACCATAGGGAAGGTCTGGCACGGACATGTATTAATAACTTATGCTATTGATGGAGAAGTAAACCATAACCAATTCCACGAAGGAGGAGTCTTACCGGATTGCTAGTTCTTTAGGGGCTGCATCGAGCTCCCAGGTGATCGCCAACATGGATCATCGGGTTGTGGGCCTGCTACGGAGCCAAAGTGCGGCCAATTTCACCAACATGTGCGCCGGCCCGTTCTTGGCTCCTGAGGTGGAGAGGGACCTTTTGAAGATCCCTAATTCGTCTCTTATAGAGGCGGTGAACTTTCATGCCGCCAGTGTAAGTTGATGGGTATTTTCTTGTATTCGTTTTATCGCTCTTTTTTTTGCCTAGCGATGGTTTGATATGTTGCTTTTGACTTTTGCAGGCTATGCCTCTGGCTCAGGGGCTCAAACACCAAGGGCAAGCTTCTCGATAGGGCCTAGAGATGGATCTGGCGACGAAGGATGAAAGGATTTGAGCCCTTGAGCGTGAGCTGGAAGCGGCAAAAATTGGCCGAAGAGAATGAGGCAGCTTGCAAAACCACCGAGGAGCAAATCGAGAAGATGCACTAGGACTTTGAGGAGTACCACCAGCAGAGGCGCGATGAGCGCAATAAGATTGTCACAGATGCGTAGAAAATGACAAACATTTACAAGGATTTGATTCAAAGCGTGGGCGAGGAGACGGAGATGCCTCAAGACGTCCCATAGTTGACTTCATGGATTGGCTGGCCAATGAGCTATCTAGCTTGGGCGAGTACATGGCCATTGGGCGGGAATACGCTTCCTTCATTTCACTACATGCCTTTGCCCAGGCCCTAGAAGAGTGTGGGTGTAACCACCTTGAGAAGGCTAAGATTATGGACCCCCAGTCATAGCCGTGAGCACGACGCAGCCCAGAGGTTTTTTGACAGGTTCTAGCATCTAGGCGGCTAGGATCTTGTGCTTCTTAGGGCTGCAATGAGCCACGACCAGGTATGCTTCCTTTCTAAAGGTCTTCACCCTTCGCTACATGGATCCTTTTGTGGAAAGCGGTGGTTGTCTTAAAGTGTTTAATATCTTTTTTGTAGACCCTCGAGGAATGCGCGACCATCAAGGAGAAAGTGAAAAAATTCATTGTTGAGCAAAATGTGTGGGACGGCATGAGCGGGGGTGGTTCAGGTGATGCGGATGCTCCGCCTACCCCTACCATTGAGACCACGGGCGAGGATAACGCAGGCGCTCCAGACAAAAACTTTGGGCAAGATGGGGTAGAACATTAGGACCCGCCATTCTAGATAGTTCGAAACAATTAATTTTGGTTTCATGTTTGATATAAAGACTTGACATTAAACTACTATAGTTTCGGTGCACAGGTTCCTGACATGGGGCTTGCGCAACCTATGGGCATTTATCCTTTAATGATAAATTGTAATGGTTTTTATGTTGGATGCGCTTCTTGGTCTCAGCATCACGAGAAGTTTCCTGGTTCTAGCATGATTGGGTTTTTGAGGTCTCGCTTTTACCGCATGCTTAGGAAAGAAGAGTTTCTTAATTAGTTTTTCTATTTAGAGTTCGATCCGGCCATTTTGGAGGAGCGAAAGGCACATCGAGAGCAAACCAAGCGTGGTCGTAGGGAGACCTCGACATCTGGTTTAAAGGATCCTAAGGAGGAGCCTGCCAATGGAATGACATTAGACTTGGAAAACCATCGATACAACTTTTATCTTCGCCCCACCAGGGGTAGAGCGTACTTTGATGTGAGGGTGATTTGCAGTGCTTGTAACCTTGCCTATTAATTCACTGTGTAAAACAATTTGTGCGTATAGTACAATTGTTTTGTTATGTACATGCTTTCATTAATTGATTGTCTCTAAAACTTAGGCACCATCGCTTTGTTTTGGTTTAATTGCGCCATCCCCCAATCCTTTTTAGGTGCTAGCCCCTTGACCTATCGGTTAGGAGAAAAGAAACTATCCCCCAACCTTTTGGGGTGAAGGGATGCGCGAAGATACGAACCCTCGAAGTGGCTTCTTGGCATATTGCTTAGGCAAAAAGACATCATCCCCCCAACCTTTTAGGGTGAGAGGATGCATGAAGACATGAACGTTCAGAGTGGTTTCTCTGCTAGCCCCTTGCATATCGCTTATGCAAAAAGACACTGTCCCCTCAACCTTTTAGGGTGAGGGGATACACGAACGCTCGATTGGCTCCTCTGCTAGCCCCTCGGCATATCACATAGGCAAAAAGGCATTGTCCCCCCAATCTTTTAGGGCGAGGGGATGGCAAAGACATGTCTACGTTTGTCCTTTGCATCTAGATTTGGCAAATGCTTTATTGTTTCTTGTGTTGCTTGCATTTGCTTCCAATCTTTAATGCGCTGTGAATAGGCTTTTGCACCCTTAGGCTTGTAATCATTGTTCCCACTCCTTTTTGGTGGTACTAAATGCTTTGTGGCCCTTAGTCCTTTGACATTCGTCGCCACTCCTTTTTGGTGGTGCGAATCTTTTTTATGCCTGTTTGGCTTTTTGACGCTCGCTCCCACTCCTTTTTGGTAGGGCAGAACGTCCTAATGGCCCTTAGGCCTTTGATTTTTCGCTTTCACTCCTTTTTGGTGATGCGAAAAGCTTGTGTAGCCCTCAGGCTTGTCTTTTGGTTGCTGAGTTTTTGATCGTGACATTCTGCACGAGTGCATAACAACATAACCTAACTTGGTGCTTACAGTCATCGATATCCAGAGCCTACCGAGGTCAGGTTTTGTTTCGACGTCCGACTTTTTAGACCTTGTGTGGGGAAAAGTAAGTTCGCATTGTTTTAACAAGATATAGAGGATTGCCTCATTAAAAAACCTCACGCCTTTTCATAAAGGCTTCCCCTGTGAGGAAAAAGAGTGTAGATCCTTTTTTGATGTTTACAAAAAAATGGTGAAAAGAAAATTTACAACCCTCTAGGGGCAAAGATGCTAAGGGTAGAAGTGATGCAGGTTGTCTGCGTTCCACATGTGGCTTGTCTCGACCCCTTCTTTATTGAGCAGCCTATAAACTCCTAGCTTGACCATGTTCACCACCGCGAACGGGCCGTACCCCTAGGACTACAACTTGCCCTACTTGTTGGGATGACGAATGAGCACCATGTCGCCTGGATTGATGTTCTTTCGTAGAACCTTCTTGTCCCTCCATGTCTTTGTTTCTTCATGATATTTGTCGAGGTTTGATGCAAACTACAACCTGGCATTTTCTGTTGTTTTGAGTTCCACATATCGCTGTATTAGAGTGGTTGCTATGATTTCAGTCTGAAAAGAGCCCAACCTGAGTTCTTCTAGTGTGATTGCTTCTTCACCATACAGAAGGCAAAATGGGGTGAACCCTGTTGTTCAGGTACACGAGATGTTATGGCCCTAGATAGAAGTGATCAACTCATGCGCCCATTTTCCTTATGGCAAATTGAATAGTGCTTTTGATATTGTATTGAAAATCAGGCCATTCGCCCTTTTGACAGCTCCATTGCTTTCTAGGTGGTTGACATATGCGAATGCTAGCTTGATTCCTAACTCACTGCAAAAATTTCTGAACTAAGTGCAGTCGAATTCCTTCCTGTTATCAACTGTTATGTAGGTTGGGACCCCGAAATGGCAGATAATCCTTTGTCACACAAAACTGGTTTGGGTGCCCGATGTGATCTTCGCCAATGCCTTGGTTTCAATCCATTCTGTGAAATACTCTAGGGCTACTGTGGCCAAACGCAGATTCCTGAGCGCTATTAGCAATGGCCCTACTATGTTGACCCCCCATCTCTGGAATGGCCATGTAGGAAAGATTGACTTAGTCAGGTTAGCTGGGGCTTTCTGCTTTTTAGCAAACATTTGGCAACCTTCACAACTGCGGACCAACTCCTTCGTGTCTTCTACTATTGTAGGCCAAAAGAACCCTTGTCTCATTGCTCTATGGGCGATTTCATGCGGTGCCCTATGAGACCCACACATTCCAGCGTGCATCTTGCTTAGCAGTTGGATTCCTTGCTCTCTGCCTATACATTTCAACATCGGCGTGACAATTCCGCTTTTGTATAGCTCTCCCGCTATGATGGAGTATTGTTTCATCCTGGAGTTCATTCTATATGTTTCATGTTTGCTTTTTGGCTCATAGGTTCCATTGAGGTATGCGAATGTGGGGGATCTCTAGTCCTTGCTTGCGATGGCATGCACGCTGTAGGGTCGTGCCTACTCTTCTCGTATGGCCTTGACTGACAGATCTCGATAGAATACGTCTGCTGGCATCGGTGCTCTTTGCGCAGCTACTTTTGATAACTCATCTGCCTTAGCATTTTTGTTTCTTAGAATGTGGCAAAAAGTCAATCTAGCAAAATGTTTCTCCATTCTTCTTACTGCTGCTAAGTACTTGATTAACTCGGGCTCTTTTGTGGTGAATTCTTTCTCGACGTGCCCCACTACTACCTAGGAGTCTGACCTGACTATACATCTTCTGACCCCTAGGGTCCTAACTTTCGTAACCCTAGGAGCATTGTCTCTTATTCAGCTATGTCGTTGGTCATGAGAAATTCTAGCCTAGCTGTGTAGCGAAGCTTTGGACCTTTCGGTGGCGTTAATATTGCTACTATACCCGCGCCAGCCATTCCCTAGGCTCTATCACAATGCACGGTCCAAGTTGGTTCTTCAAATTGTAGTGTGGTGTCGAAGGCTACTGAGGTCCAATCCGTAATGAAGTCTACGAGTGCTTGCGACTTGATTGATGATCTATGTTCGAAATCAACTACAAATTTGTTCAGCTCCGTGGCCCATTTTCTGATTCCTCCAGTGGCTTCGCTATTGCGAAATACCGCTTCTAGTGGCTACGCTGAGGGGACTTTGATGCGATAAGCTTGGAAATAATGCTATAGCTTTCTTGATGCCATGACCGCTGTGTATGCTATTTTCTCCAGTTCAAAATAGTTGAGCTTTGCTCCTGATAAAGCCTCTGATATGAAGTATATTGGGAACTGCTTCATCTTGTTTTTGTGCTCCTTCTCTTCGACCAGGACAGCGCTGACTGTTGTGGGTGACGCTACTAGATATAGCAGTAGTGTTGTTGATGGCGAAGGCTTAGACAATGTCATTAATTTGGTCAAGTAGGTTTTGAGCTCATTGAAAACTTGTTGTTCAGATCCCCATTAGAAATGATCTGAGCTTTGAAGGGTTCTGAAGAAAGGTAAGCCTTTTTCGACTGATCTTGGGATGAACCTATTTAGTGCTGCTAATCTGCCAATAAGCTTCTGCACCTGCTTTTCTGCTTGTAGGTGGATACATGTTGACTATTGCTACTATCTTCTCAGGATTTGCTTTGATGCCTCTCACTGTTACTAGACAACCGAGCAATTTGCCTTTCTTGATGCCAAATATATATTTGACTGGGTTTAACTTGAGGCTGCTCTTTTTTAGGTTCTTGAATGTTTCTTGGAGATCCTGAATGTGGGTCTCCTTCTTATCGCTCTTAATCACAATGTCGTCGACGTATGCTACAAGATTTCTGCCTTTCTGCTTGTCAAAAACTCCATCTGTCATTCTAGAAAAAGTGGGGCCTGCATTTCACAGTCCCTTGGGCATCCACTGGTAGCAGTAAGTTCCTCCTAGAGTGATGAAGCTTGTTTTCTCTTTGTCTTCGGGGTTTAACCAGATTTGATGATACCCAGAGAAGCAATCTAGCAGACTCATCACCTCGCACCCAACCGCGATGTCGACTAACTTGTCAATTCTTGGGAGCGGATATCGATCTTTCGGGCAACACTTGTTCAAATCAATGAAGTCAACGCACATTCACCATTTCCCATTCTTCTTTCTAACCATTACAACAATAGCTTGCCTTTCTGGATATTATACCGGTCTGATGATGCCAGCATCGAGTAATCTCTGAACCTCTACTTTCACCGCTTCTGCTCTCTCTATGGACATCTTCCTCAATTTTTGCTTCCTCGGTTTTGCCCCTTTTGTTATGTTTAGGTTATGCTAGGCGATGTCGTGACTGACGCCTTGTAGATCTTTTGCCGACCAGGCAAATTCGTCCTGGTTCTCGTCAAGAAAAGCTATCAGACTGTCTTTCTCATCTTTTGTGGGGTCAAAACCTACGTGCATGAACTTTTCTAGCACTAATTTTGATAAGGGGGCTTTTTGAGTGTCTTCAACAGCTTCTGCCCTTGGCCTGACTACCTTTTCACTGTTTGTTTCTTCATGAGGTGGTTTCTTTGCTACTTCATTTATGAGGCTATATCCTAGAATTGGTTTGCCCTCTATTTGCCTAGACACAGCTTGATCTCTATGTACTATAATTATCCCAAAAGGGGATGGCATCCTCATGCATAAGTAGCTTTGCTTTATCACCATTTCAAATTTGTTTAGGACTCCCCTACCGAAGATGGTGGTATATGGATAATCCATGTTGACTATGTCAAAAGTTACCATTTTAGCATAGATCTTTTCTCCTTCTACGAAAGAGATCGGGATTGCTTTCTTCTCTAAGGAGTCTATCTTTTTCCCTAAGACAGTGAGTTCCTGGCTGGTTGTAGTGTTCGCTTATCGAGGTTCATATGTTCAAAAGGCTTGATGAAGAGAATGTCGGTAGAGCTTCCATTGTCTACGAGGATGTTGTGTACAGTAAACCCAGCTATGTTTGTTGTCGCTATGAAAGCGTCTATGTGCAGGAAATCTCACACATGGAAAACACTTTCATCAAAGGTAATTGGTACCATGGACCAAGCTGGCCTATTGAGCGGTACCCTTGGTGAGACAGTGTGGACTCTCCTTTCATAGTCCTTTTTGGCCCTCTTGTTTTCATGCTCTTGATTTGATCCACCAGTGATTGCAAATATGTGGCCTTGGGATGGGAGGACATTGTTGATGGCCTGATTCTCTTGGGCATTTTCTTGCTTTGTGAGATGAGGTTAGCTTGATTATTGCTGCTCTTGCTAAACTGGTGAGGACACAGCAGCTGATTGCCCCAGATGTTGGACGAAATGCTGATATACGAGGAATGCCGGCTGTTGCCATATATATGGGTGCTAGTTGTACCCATGCAAAAAGTCAGGGTGTTGGAGATTGTTGCCGCTTTTTGCCAAATAGGGGCTGTCGTAACCCTAATTATTTACCATTTCGCGAGTTCTGTTGTGGAACACATGGTCAGATGTTTCACTGCTTTTCGTAGCTTCGTCTTTCTCCTTAAGCTCTCTAGGCATTTTGTTGCAATTGCAGTATTTTGTGAAATGACATGTGTTTTTGCCACACATGGCATAGTAAGGTGTCCTCTGGTTTCTTCCCCTTCCTCTGCCATCGCATCCACAGCAGGGGCCTCGTCCCCCACGCCCACCACATGGAGCTTGATCGAAGCTTCTATACTACTGGTTTGGCGGTGGCCTAGGGAAACCTTGCTCTGCTAGATTATGCTCTGGGTGTTCTTGCAAATTGTTGATTGCATGAAAAGGTCTCATGTTTCACTACCCTAGGGTTTGTGGTGGCCTAGGGGCCTGCTTGCCTCCACAAGTTGCGTATTGCCATATGACCTAGCATGTTGCCTCATTATCTCGAACAACTCTTTGACAATTGTGGGGTAATCTCTAGCGAAATGAGTTGCACACTGCCCTATGGCCAATCCTTCGACAGCTGCCGCTATCACCATTTCTTTTGGTGCGTTTGCACTTGTGCTTTTGATTTGGATGAGTCTCTCTAAATATTTGCACAAGGATTCATTATCTCGTTGTATACAGTTTAGCAAGTCCCTTGTGGTTTTCGTTCCTGGGTGATATCCCTGGAATGTGGATAAAAGTTTCGCTTTGACCTGGCTCCATGAGTGGATGGAGAGGGGCTTCAAGGAAGTGTACCAATCATGCAGGATATCTTCGAGTGCCATAATTAGATATTTGGCGAGAGTCTGAACGTCTCCTCCTACTGAGGTGACGATGGTTTCATAGCCTGCGATGAATTTTCTTGGGTTTGCCTTTCCGTTGAAAACTAGAATGCGTGGCTTGTAGCCTAGGGGCCATAGGAGTAGCTAGAGTTCCTTTGACAAGGGCAAGGTGGAATCGTATGCTTCTTCATCTTCATCTAGCAGGATTTTGTCTGGTATTATTGTGTTTTTGCCTCCCCGACAAGAACTTCCGCCTGCCGATGCTTCGTGCAGACCCTAGATGTCATGCACAAGCCTCTCTCTTTCAATCTCAGCTTGCCTGATTGCACGCTACCTTTGTTCTACACTATTTCGAGCCATTGCTTGCTTCAACAACTGTTCCTTTTCAAGCTGTAGCCTGAGGATGTCCTGTTGATACTAGTTTAACTTTTTTAGATCTTTTGCCTGCTCGGTGATTTTGCTGTCTTCATCTTCAACCTCCTTGCCATTTTGGTCGAACTCGACCTCTTTGACATCACCTTTCGGCATTCGCAGACTGTTCTTCTCTGTCCATCGATACCTTTGACTTCTTTGGCACGATAAGCTCGAGCAACAACCATGGTGGGCGCCAATGTTGTTCAATTCCCTAGCCTTCGAACACCAGGTTGTCATGCGAGCAAACTCAGATGCAAAATGAAGTGAAGGAAAAACGCATGCGAAACAAAAATTGACTATTTCATTGATCCTGTTCTCCTCCTCTTTACACTCCCCTGATGGGGGCTATTGATACACACCCGTAGGGTTTTCACCAGACAAGAATGCCCTTCCAACTACTACAAAAATGCCTAGGCTGGCACTGAAGGCTAGGAGGGAGCCAAGGACCAGGTTCAGGCTTTCGTTGATCGAAAGCCTAAGGCTGAATCGAGCCCCCGAGCCCCAAGCAGTGGCGGCCGATGTGCTCAGGCATGGCCAGATTCCTTGGCCTAAGGGTACGTGCGAGCATACCCGATAGTTATAGCCCCCGAGCCCACAGGCAACACTAGAGGGTGTAACAACCCAAGTTTTCCAATAACCCAAAAATCTGAACTTAAAAAATTTTCTAACAAAACCCATGCATGGTGAGTGTGCATACTAGGAAACCACCCATGTAGTTGCACAAGTAGAACCCAAGTTAGCATGGTTGAGCATTGTTGCATTTTAATTCCATTTGTGAGTTGCTTCTTCATGATTTTATATGATGCAATAAAATCAATTAAACCTTTCAACAAAGTATTGTGTGTGTTGCCAACCTATGGCTTGGACCCTAAAGCCCTAGATGACCTCTAGTGGACCCCACTAGGGTGTATACATGTTGGCAACACATGTATACATGCATAGGAGCCCTAGGTGTAGTGTGGAAATAGGAATAGAAATAGAAAAGGAATTGAAAAAGGAGGAAAATAGAAAAGCCAAAGAAGCCTAGCAGCAGCAAGCAGCCCAGCCCCGCCCACATGGCCTAGCACCACGTCTGTGCTCCCACGTGTGTGCTCGCATGTGGCCGAGCTAGCCCAGCAGCGGCCTACCACCGCGCCGCGTCGCCCTTCCGCTGCCACTGACTGGTGGGCCCACCCTATCATCCCCTACGCACGCTAATGCTCGCCACATCGACGATCTGCACCACCACCTTCCCTAACTAGCACCCACCTACCTACTAACGCAAGCACCATGGCCCGTGAGCCTCACAACGTACCTACCACCACCAACCACTGCTGTACCCACCCTTGACCGGCCGCCGCACAAAAATAGGAGCGTCAAGGCAACCACGCTCACCCCCGCTCCCTAAAACCCTAAGTTAGAGCCCCTAATCGCCTTCCACATGCCCCGTTCCCCTCCATCTATCGTCCGCCACTGCCATGGCCATGACCGCCCTATAAAACCCCATCCTTGGAGCCCTAGCGCCTTCTCTTCACCCTGCCGCCACTCTGTGGCAACCCACAAACCACCATAATGCCCTAAAGGAGGAGAAAGAGGAAGGAGAAGGAGGGAGGGAAGGAGTCGAGCCCGCCAGAGTTGCCCGAGTTCACCGGAGAAGAAGACGGCGCCCCAATTGTCTTCCTCACTGTAGCTACTCAGCATGGCACTACACCACCTTGCCACACCCTAAACTCACCACCGCACCACCATCCTACCTATCCCACCACCATGATAAGCCCCTGATGTCGCTCTCCTATGCTCACCGCCATGGACGTGTCAAGCCGTGCCGATGTGTTCTCCCCCTTAGGAGGGCCAAAGACTGCCCTTTTCACCGATATGGTGCACCGCACACACGTACACAGCTAAGGACTCGGACTTGCCAAGCCTTGGATGCTCAGGAACGCCGATGTGCCCTCACTGCGCACTGCACGGTCGCCATGGCCGAGGGCACCCATGGCGCCACCATGTTCTAGCCGCCTTGGGCCGATAGAGATAGGATGAGTGCCTTGGTGAGTTTCGCCTCGCCGAGGGACATCATGTGCACTAGGTAGAAGGGGAAGGAGACCCCTAGGAACCACTGGCCCTATTTTGCCTCACTGGAGCCACATGCCCATCATGCCGCCGCCACGTTCTTGCCGATCCCGACTGCCTCATGACGCGAGGAGGGTTCGATGAGGTTCGTCGTCACCCCGCACACCCTGCCATGTAGCTGGTTGGACAAAAAGCCACTGCCTTGCCTTGTTTTGCCGTAGCCACAAGCTCATCGGAGGTCCGCCGTGCACCTTGCTGTGGTGCAAACATCGCCGCACCTCTAGGTCACCGCTGGTGAGTCCATTGCCTTCCCCATGGCCCAATCAGAGAAAAGGAGCCACCATTGGCTTCAATTGAGGCCGTAGAGACCTCACCGCAGTGCACCGTCGCCGCCGTGACGCCGATGTTGTCGCTAGCCCCGCCGAAGCCCTTAGCGCCGCTCCTAGAGCCCTAGTCGTGACCTCCATGGCACAGGGAAGCTAATGGAGCTTTTCCTAGAGCCTTACCATCACCTAGAGCACCTCACCACTGACCCCATGCCACTATGAGCCGCCGTGCGCCGCCGTCGGACTTCACCGATGGCCAAAGTGTTGTTTTTAGCCCATCAGTGAACTCACCATGACCCCGCGAAGTGGTAGAGCCTGTTAGCCACCCCGCTAGGTCACCGTATTGTGTGGCTGAGCGAGCTCACTGTTGGCGAAAGGTGTCGCCACGAGTAACAGAGGAGAGGGGGAGGTAGTCGTGCCCCTTCGCCCGAACCTGCCTGCACCAGGCACACCGTGAGCCGAAGAGAGAAGAGAGAGGAGTGGACGTGGTCCACCACAGACCGAGTCTAAGGTCCATAGACCCGCGCAGCTCGGTCCACCTGAGCCGCACATGTAGATCGAGCCCAGTAGTGGCCCGCGCATGCCACGTGACCATCTGCTCGCGTGACACGTGTTCGGCCCCGGCCCAATCCGGCCCATGCCCCGGCCCATTGGGCCCAGTCAAGCCTAGTCAATGTTCATCGTTGACCAATCAATGATGTCTGTTGACCTGACCCCACCTATCAGTCACTATTGATCATGGGTCCCACCTGCCGGTGACTGTATTTCCCGCATCCATTCACATGCTGACACGTGTCCTGCACTGTTCAAAATTTTTATTTTTCTTTTTTAGAAAATAATTTAAACTTAGAAAATTCATACGACCTCAGAAAAATATGAAACCTGTGCCCAATTTTTTCTAAAAATGATTTCTACATCATAGGCTTGTGTTTGAGTGCATTTGGATCTTTTGGATTTCTATTGCTTCTTTGTGATCGTCTATAGGAGTCGCTTATCGCGGCTATATGTCTCGTATGACAGACCCAAAGGAGCCACATACTAAGGAGCATGACCCCAACTACACTAAGAAGCTTGGAGATGATTAGCTAGGTGCCACGTCCTACCCAACCTCATAGAATCCCATTAGACATGCTACAATGTAGATGCTAGTGCTTTACTTTTATGCAAATGAATATGTGATAGGTTGCAAGGTAGAATTGCTTGTGAGCCATTACCTTGTCGCAACCTATACCCCTGCACACCTGTTGTTAGGTTAGACGCTCGCTTACTTAATTGCTACTGCTTCTACTATGGATTATATCTATGATGTGATGCTTGGTGGAGGATTGTACGTGAGTGGTTAAGCCACTAGGTGCCAGTAATGTGGTAACAATCGGGGAGATCTTGGCGTGCATTTTGGGTGTGTGGTGAGGGTTGAGTCGATCGGGTAGGATCTTACAACAAGTCGTTGGACGAGTCTTGCCAGGGGGTGTGACCTAGGCATCCCATATGAGTGGTACCTATGGCGGGTGCATGTGAGATGAGGAGATCTCAGGGTGGAGTGTCTTTGTGGGATGAAGCCCTAGAATGGAGGTGCTATCAAGGCAGGGGGTATTGGTTGTCCCTTGTTGAGAAGATATCCTGTCCGGTCCCCCTAAGGACTGGTTTGTCAAGAGAACCAGATCATAGGACCCTACAAACACACCACTCGCTCCTGAATGGGCAGGGGCCGGTTACCTGACCAGCTAGAATGGTGCCACTACTGCTAGGTTGGAAGTGGATAATGTAGGGAGGTACGAGCATGTAGCCTACACCCTCCTAAGACAGCACAGTGACCTTTGGGGGCTGGTACTACGTCTCATAGTCTTAGCGTGCCGGTGGACTCCGAAGTGGCCTAGGGCTGAATGGTAGGGTGGCACCATATCGGTTTGGAGGCAGTTGGTATCAGCCTAGGTGGGGCACCGCCGATGATGGTAATCTTGTGGTTCCAGGTGTACACGCTCTATAGAGTTGATCGATCTATACGTATAGTTGCATCCTCAGATATGGACATTCCTATGACCTACACTTCCCTTGATTAGTGAGTGGAGTCCTTTCTTCTCTCCCCCTGGGTTCTTGTGTTGGTTTTTGGCTTTGGCCAATGAGGCAAGGTATGAGCAGGAGTCGTCCTTGTCGCCTAGAGAGTGTGAGAGTGGTGAGATGTATGTGATGGGATGAGAGAACATGTGGATGAGATGAGTCAAAACTTGATGAATTATTATTAAAACTTGACATACTCGCATAGGAAACCATAGCCACAAATAGGTCTTTTGCTCTACCCGTGCATTCCACTACCACAAAGCAAAAACAAAGCATAGGATGGGAGCCAGTGGCCAATACAAATCATATTGATAATTGTTTGACAGGTTCTGAGCCCGAGTACGACTACCAGGGAGATGATTGGGAGGATTAGAGGTCTTGTTCCAATGCTAAAGTTTGGTTGAGAAGATGGACTCGACGTCTGCTGCCTTTCTACTTGATGTTGTTCTGGTTGTTGTATGCTCTGAGTGATTCTGCCAAGTAGCGATGTAATAATTAGTAAACCTTGTTATTGGTACTCTCTTGAGATAGGTATTAGATGTATGACTATGATATTAACTGTTATTTGATAATGTGATCAGATGATCACCTAGGACTATCACGTTATACCTCGAATCTATGGATTTCCCATTGAGTAAATCAGGATCGTTTTAGAGGGGTCGGTCATGGGTCCCTCATTCAAGAACCTTTAATCCTGAGGCTTAACATACCTCTATGTTAGGATATTGTCACCATGGAGCAATGTTTTTCTCTCACAACAAATCAGCATTAGCTGGCTTATCAACCATAGAAACCATCAGCCGAATAGCTCCTAAAATGCACCTTGCAAGCACATATCCACTTTTGGCGTAAATCCCATTAGCATCAGATATCCATTCACTATAGCCCTCTGGTATCGTATGGTACCTAGCATAGTAAATTCCATAGCTCACAGTGCCTTTTAGATGGGGCATTTGAAGGTTCTAAGTGGCTAGAGGGGGATGAGAATAGCCTATAAAAACTTATACAAAGTACTAGAGCAAGTGGTTAGAACACTAAATGGCAACCAATGCTTTTTGCTCTAGCTCTAATAGGGTTCCAAGCCACCTATCCACAATTCTAGTTAAGTATGATCTCTAGGTACACAAGAGCTATGTCACTACTCTCTAAACTAGTGAGCTAGAAAGAACTAATTACTTCTAGCAAGACAACTAGCTAGCTAACTAATTCTACACTACTCAAGAGAGCTACACTACTCAAACTACCTCTACTCAAGATAAGTAAGGATGTAAATACAAGAGAGGTAGAGAGGTGTATACAAAATGTGGCAAGTGACAAACAATCAAAAATGAATACCAACTGAAGTTCAAGGAGACAATTGACACAATTTTTCTCCTAAGGTTCACGTGCTTGCCGGCACGCTAGTCCCCGTTGTGAAGGCTAGTTCACATGGTGGTTCATGAGCTAATAGGCACCACACCTAGCCCAACAATTGGGCACCGCAAGAACCTACACAAGATGAGGGCACTCAACTTCATGAGCAATTTACTAGAGTGGCTTTTGGCGCTCCGTCAGGGAATAAGCCCAAGAACACCTCACAAATCATCGGGAGATGGCCACGAACAATCACCAACTCGTGCCAAGACTCCTTCGCTTCTCCAAGCTATCTAGCTAGTGGCAACCACCAAGAGTAACAAGCAATCATGTAGCTCACACAATCACTAGGGCCACTAGATGCTCAAAATCTAAGCAAATGCACTAGAATCACTCCCAATCTCACTTGGTTGATGAATCAATGAAGGAGATGAGTGGGAGGTGTTTGGTTTTGCTCACAAAGATGTATCAATGATTAAAATGTCCATGAGAGTGAACTAGAACTGGCCAACACCTATTTATAGAGCCCCTTGGCTCACATACCTGTTGGCCACTTTATTGGGCAATCTGTGGTCTGACCAGACTCTGCAGTAGTCACTCTCCAAGCGCCATGTGTCCTAACCATTTGAATGTTACCATTGGCGCCCAATGGATCCTTGCACATGCACAGTACACCGTGTCTTGTCACTTGACCGGACTCACCATCACCCAACGTCTGGTTCATAATAGAGAGGTTCCAGAACTAACTTTTGCAGACCGGACGTGTTCGATCACCACTGACCAGACTCTAGCCAGTGTTTGGTCCACCTCTATGTGCTATGTCAGCCGGTAAAACATGCCAGGGGTGTGCTTGATCGCACCCCTGAGCTAGCGTCCGGTGCAGCCCCCAGCCCTAGCCGTACCTAGGGTTAAGTACCGGATGCATCTGGTCACCCCAAGACAGCATCCGGTCACCATAGTGGCCCTCTTCTCTTCTTTCTTTTCATCCCTTATGCAAATGTGTTAACTCCACCAAGTTTGCAACACTTGTGTACGTGAGTTAGCATTTTTCAAACATGTTTTCCAAGGGATGTTAGCACTCACTAGGTCCTAATGCAAATGCATAGAGTTAATTTACCTAGTGGCACTTAGATAACCATATTTGCTTTCATATCACACCTCTTAATAGTATGGCTATCTACCCTAAACCCAATCACACCCTTTATGGTATCTTGATTGGTAAAACAAAAATGGCCCTATCAAATATACCTTTGCCATGAGCCTATTTTTGTTTTTCTCTTTCTTCTTTTCCAAGTTGGACCACTTGATCTTCACTTAGGCCACCTCCATCACCATGACCATCATCTAGCTCCACTACTTGGACTTGGACCACCCTAACTCATCCATCACTTAGACAAAGAGTTACTCCAATAGGTTTCATCAATTAGCCAAAACCAAACTAGGGCTTTTAGCATTACTCTCTCAAGAGCATACCAGTGATCATCTCCTGGGTTTGAAACAAACTGGCTTAGTTTGCTCTCGGTAACGAGATGTCAAGCCTCATAGTGCTAGCTAGCATAAGTGAGCCTATGATTTGTGAGTATTTCAATTGATCCTTTACTACTCTATAGGTTTTTCCTTAATAGCACACTAGTATCATAAAGTGTTCGAGTAGTCTTGCAGTCACTATACCCAAAATGACCCAATACCTTTTTCACATAGTGGGGTTGCAGAAATGTAACCCCACCGATGCCTTCTCTTAGCATCTTGATATTAATAATAACATTAGTCACTCCCAAATCTTTCATCTCAAAATTGTTAGACAAAATATCGTTCACCTCCTTATCAAATTAAGGATCTTCCAAAGATTAGTGTGTCATCCACATACTAACACAAGATCACACATTCTCCCCCACCATAGCAATAGTACAGCATATGTTAGCCTCATTCACAACAAAACCAATAGATGTTGAGTTTCTATTAGACCTCTCATGCTATTGCTTAGGTTCTTGCTTGAGTCCATACAAAGACTTCAACAATTTACACATCGTGCCTTCTTAACACTAGCTAGTCCTACTCAGGATTCGAACATGTAACCAACTATCTGGCAACAAAAAATATCTTACTACTGCACCACACACTCACTTGTGAGTATATATGGGATTTTATATTTTTGCACAAATATTTCATAATATTGTATTGAATATTTTGACTACTAAATGAGCTCAAATAAAAAAAGTCTCAACTATGAGGTATTAAATCTTATCAAGCACTACAACTTTGGTATAGGATGTGTCTTCATCCAAGACTGTTTGAAAAATGCATAAATTTAAATCTCAAAATGTGTGAATTTAAAACAAATATTGAGATACTAAACAACTTCAAATTTAAAACTTACCAACAACAAATATGTAGATCAGACCGTCCACTACAACTTTAGTATTAACTATGTGAACATTCATGGTCAACTTTGGTATTCTGAACTATAACTTTGGTATAGACCATGTCAACATCAGAGGTCATTTGAAAATTTTAAATTTTGAATTTCAAATTATGTAAAGTCAAAACAAATATTTTGGGACTCTAAATAGTTTCAAATTGTTTACACCAAAATTTAGGAAGAAGAACGCAGGAACTCAAAGCCTCCAAGATTGTGTCAATCAAGGAATCGATTGCATAAGAATCGATATCAGTTGATTCAGACGCGGCACTAGAATTGGCTCTCTTCGAATGACGTTAGCAGATAACGACAATGAGCTATAGTTGGCATCGGTAAATATATGTCGGACTCTACAAAAAGGTAAAGATTAGGGTCCAAGTTATCTTAAGTTAGGAATATTTTCTTTATACCAAAGATTGTAATGAGTCGTACTTGAGTAGGATTCATGCTTAGGCTCCGGGTATAAATATCAAACCATAGCCATTGTAAAAAGGAGATCCAATCAATCAATAAAAGTTACCTTTTTCAGCTCTATGCCAACCCTTAGGAGTAGGAGTAGAGTAGATTTCGACGAGTTCTTCAACAAGGAGGGCTACATCGGTCCGGCCGACCTCTGGCTTGTCTGTAAGTATCATCATGGCTTATACTTCTGTTTGTACGACTGCATCGGTTAAGTTTGACCTCCACTGTGAGTTTTAGTATAAGCTAGTTATAGATCCTTGTCTAGTTCAAGTACGGCTGCATCGACCTGGTCGACCTTCGCTGCTCGAATTAGATTAAGGTCAAGTTATCAGCTCTACCTAAGGGTGGCATCCTTCGGATAGATTCATTAAGTTATCGATCTTGCTTATGTTCTTATTGTTATTAGTTTTCAGCAACATCAACCTGCCCAATCGAGATTGATCTAGATTGGCCTCACATCCTTTTAATCCTTCATTTATCTTGTTACATTGCAATGGTTCTTACTTTAGATGATGGGCTACGTTTTATTGGTTGTTCTACTTCGATCTTGATTGTGCATAGTACGCAGTCAGGCATGTCTGATCTTGAGAAGCTTTACTAGCTAGTTGAATCTAGAATATAGCTCGTTATCATGGCTGCATCGATCCAGTCGATCTCCACTGTTAGTACTCTAGATCGAAGGATGCTAGCTGGTAGGTTTACTTTCGACCAGGCATGACCCTGGCTGTTTGCTATGCCTACATCGGCTATATAGTCGATCGCCTGCATTTTAACATTCATAGTGTGTTTTCATGATCCTATTAAATATGAGTAGATCTGTTTTCTTTAAAGATTGAATCTATTATCTTTATTATGGCTGCCATCGATCCGGTCAAACCCCACTATTAAAGATGACAGGTTAGATTTGAGGAGTTGATAGGTCCGCTCATGATGAATAGTCTATTGTTCACATGATGTGATCCTTTTTCTACCTGAATCAGCTCTTTTAGCCGATTCGTCTATGACTTCATAGATATGACACGCTCTCATAAACCTATTGATGTATGGTCGATTCTATGAATTCTTTGGATTTAGTTTGTTGTTATCATCATAGTTGCATCGATCTAGTCGAACCTCACTGTTGATGGTAACAGATTAGGTCTAGATGGTTCATGGGTCTGTCTGTATCAAACAGTCAATTGTGTGCGTGGCATATCCCATTTTCTTACTAAATTCATTAGCTCTACATTACGTATTGATTGAATCTGATTTTAGCTAGTGATGTATCTTTGACATATACATGTTAATAGCTCAAGGGAAGGAATCATTAAAATTGGGTACATCGCAATTGTCATTATAAAACCAATCACAACCCTTGAGTGTTATAGTTCTTAATAGCCGATTTTCTTCTCGTATCGGTTATTTGATCGATTTTCCCATCTAGCTGTTACCCCACTGGACCACCGAGCACTCACCAGCGTTGTCGACTACGACTAACGTTGTCCGACCACATAGATAGAATAACAATAGTTCATGGTCGGCATCACTAGCGCGTGCTCGGCAACATTAGTGAGTGGTCGGATATCTCCGTGATCCAGTGGGCTAACACTAGCTGCTCCCGAAGCGGCACACTTAGAACTATCTGGGCAAAAATCGACATGTTCCACCTTAAATTACTAATAAACTTTCGCTCCTTATCAATTGCAGGTCAAATTGACTGGCACGCCCTCAGGAGCAATTCGCAGGATCGGCTACCCCTATGTTGAAGCCAAGCGGATCTCTAGCCTTGCTCCGTCAAGCAGATCCTTTTGGCTTGCTATGTGCCTCGGCGTATCGACACATTTTTTGCACCGACACACATTTTGGAATGCTCAGTGGGACACCACAATCGTCATGGCAACTTACAACAACAATGACATCCTTATGGTGCCTTATGAAGACCTACCCGATGAAGATAAAGATGTCATCAGCAAAGCTATTGAAGAATTTTAGAACAAGTGTTTGTTGTCCTACACCAAGAAACGTGATAATAAAGTTGTTTAGAAATATCCACTACCAAGAGTTCTGTTGCATGGGCAGACAGATGCATATGAAACTAAGGATAGGCGTTTCTTCATAGAGGCTATAAACAAATTTGTTCATGATGCCATATTGAACCACAATACAGTCTTCTTGAACACTTTCCACAACACCATGAAAGAGGTGTTTCATGGATATCCAATTGATCAGGCTGGACCAGTTTAATACAACATTCCACATCCATTGACTCAGGGGACTAATCAAGCCGGTACTAGCCATCAAGAAGCAGCACCAGCTGGTAATGATGATGCCTAGGTGGTTCAGAGCTCATCTGAGCAAGTTCAAGGTACTACTACTAATCAGATACAGTATAATCATGGATCGTCAGTACAGCATGTGCAACAGCTGGCAGGGCAAGTTCAGGATCAAATGGTCAATTTTGGCATATCAGGCCAGATACCGTCATCAGCTTAGAAAATAGCGCCATCAGTTCAAAGGATTCGTAGAGATATAAATCCTAATCTCTATAACTAGAGACTTCAAGCAGCAAACCAGCAAAGGACCCAGTAGATAGAGATTCCTCAAGGATATCATTATGGCACAAATTACAACACCCTTCATATGATTCCAAATCCGAGGTATCAAGGTACTCAAAATTTTAATCAACAGATGGGTCAGCAATTACAGAGAAATCCAAATTCAAATGCTGATGAATTGTTGCTTAGAGTGACCGAGATAATGAAGAATCAGTTTGGTTTGAAGCCAAAAGGGCAGACCTTCTCGTATAGACACCCATATCCAGAGTGGTATGATTTGGTCGCTCTTTCTATAAATTATAGGCTCCTAGAGTTTGCTAAGTTCACTGGCCAAGATAACACAGGCACAATAGAACATGTCAGTCGGTATCTTACACAATTGGGCAAAGCATCCATTGATGAGGCCCATCAAGTTTGTTTCTTCTCCTTGTCTCTATCAGGGCCAGCCTTTACTTGGTTTTCATCGCTACCAGTTAATTCCATTGCTAATTGGGCTGACCTAGAGAAGAAGTTTCATACATATTTTTATACTAGGACAGGAGAAAAGAAAATTACTGATTTTATGACCATAAGGCAGAGAACTAATGAATCAAGCACCGAGTTTCTTTAGAGATTCCGAGAGACCAGAAATTTATGCTTCTAATTGAACTTGACTGATGATCAGCTAGCTACACTTGTCGTTCAAGGAATGTTGCCAACATGGAGAGAGAAGCTACTAGGACAAGAGTTTGACAATTTAGGTCAGTTGGCTCAATGGGTGGCAGCGCTCAATAGCCAATTCTAGAATATGCGTAGAGATACCCGATTCTAGAAGAGTGCCATAATTGCTGAAACCTATAATCGATATTCAGTTGATGACGGCTATGAAGATGATCAAGAAGAAGAGGTTGTCACGGCTGTTATGTTGCCCCCTGATCAGTTGAAAAATAAGAAGTTTTATAAATTTCACAACGCCACTTCTCATTCTACTAATGAGTGCGGAGTTTTTTGGCAACATATACAGAGGGCTATTCAGTAAGGAAGGCTCAAATTTGATACACCCCGAAAGATGAAAGTTGATGATAATCCTTTCCCAAAAGATCAGAATATGGTTGATGCCAGGTTGCTCAAAGGGAGAATTAAAGTCCTAACATCAACTAGATCAAGAGAAACTGGAACAGTCGATCCAGAGATGCAAATATTGGCTGATGAATATAGAGAGATTAGAAGGTGTCGTGACCAACAAAAGAGCCGATACAAACAGGGGGAGACGTCAAGGAATAGGGCAACAAGGCCGCATGTTACATCTCAAATTTTGTTGAATAAATGGCAGCGGTAGAAGGAAAAGGATTATTAGCGTTGGTTAGAAGAGCAAGAATACCAACGTTAACTAGAGAAAGAGAGGTATAAGAGGAAGAAAGCTAAATCACACTAGAATTGTCCTTTCTTCAGACATTGTTGGAATGAAGGTTTGAAGTTGCCTACTAGAAATAACTGCCCGGAATGCAGCGAATAATATTGGGAGTTCAGGCAATCTAAAGCCAACCGCCGGTCTATCTATGCTTGGGATGAGTATCATCATAATAATATGGATCAGTGCTTAAAAAATAAAAGTGTTCATGATCGGCTTGTGAATCGAGTTGTTGATCAAAATTGGGCTGATTATGAAGAAGAAAGTAACGAGGAAGAATATGTTTGGTAGGAAGGCCAATGGTGTCTAGGAGCTTTGACGAGAAGCCAGAAAAGAAGGGTGCAATGCCTAAGAAATAGAGAGCTAGAACAGGCTCGGGTGTCTGGTAGACCTCAAGTGTGGCATGCTAAACAAACAGCCGGTAGGGGTCAACCATCGGCTAATATTCAAATGGCTTTTTTTATTACCATCGGAATTTAGAGCTCCAGCAGACCAAGAAATCTATTTGGATTTTGATGAATCAGAGTATGAAGAGATAGTTGCCAAGTTAATAGTGGTACATCATGCTATATTCGATAAGCCAGTCAAACATCAGCACTTAAAGGCTTTATATGTAAAAGGTTTTGTTGATGGGAAGCCGATGAGCAAGATGTTGGTGGATGGAGGTTCTTCTATCAATCTTATGTCTTACACCACTTTCCATAAACTTGGCAATGGACCAGGAGATTTGATTGAAACTGATATGATGCTTAAGGATTTCGGAGGAAATGCATCTAAGACCAGGGGGCAATGAACGTCGAATTAACAATCAGAAGTAAAACTATGCTCACCACATTGTTCGTCATTGATGGAAAAGGGTCATACAGTTTACTCCTTGGTCATGATTAGATTCATGCAAACTGTTGTGCGCCATCAACCATGCATCAATGTTTGATTCAGTGGCATGGAGATGATGTTGAGCTGATTCGTGCTGATGAATCTATGAGTATCGCAACAGCTGATCCAGTATATTGGGGACTAGAAGACTTCGAGTGTTTTTCTGGCAAGCTATGGGAAGAAGGCTTCATTAAGATCAATGATGAAAGCCAAGAGCCGATCCAAGCAATTAGCTTTGAGAGTTTGTTTTGATGGATAATCATGGCTTCGCATCGGCCGATGGATTAAGGGAGATAAACATTGGTCCTAGAGATAGGCCTAGGGCGATGTATGTGAGCGCTAAGTCAAATCCTAGGTACAAACTAGAGTTGATAGATTTATTAAAGGGAATTTAAAGTTTGTTCTGCTTAAATGAGATGCTTGGCCTGGATCGGTCGATTGTTTAATCTTTGGTCTAAAAAGTTATGGTGCAACCTATCGATAAGCGATCGATGGAAAATGTTTGAAGGAATATTATCATAGCGTTTGGATCAACACTTGATAGCCGATTTGTTCAGTCATCGGCTCTAATAGCTGGTACCAGAAGGGTATCGTCTCTAGTTCAAAATTAACCCAAAAGAGGAGAAAAGCCGATACAAGATGTATCGCCTACAGAGCAAAAACAAACACAGAGACAACCATGACGAATACAAAGGCATTACAGAAAGCACACTGAGATACAATCATAAGACGAAAGATTTCATTCATTGATCAGTTTTCCCTAAATACAAACTAATCGAAGATATTGTTTATCACATCCTGGGCGAATGTGATGTCCACGATGGCCTCCGCTGCGTCGACGAACTCCACGATCAAGTCCTCATGCTCCTCAGGGCCATCACCCATTGGGAAGCCAGTCTCTATAGTGTGGAGCTCGTACCCGATCTAGACTTGCGCTGCAGCCAGTGCCACCGGCGTGCCATGACAGACGCCATGAAGAGCGATCTCTTGGATATGGGCTGAGACATCGTGGAGGCGAGCATTGAAGAAGGGGCCCCGAGCATTGACGGCTATCGTAGCCACATTCACCGCCAGTTGGAGGGACTCTAACTGCACCATCAGGGCTAGCGATCACAGAAATAGAAAAGCTATCAAGATAAAGGCAGTGGGAATCAAAATGAAGGTGTTCTTGGAGTCGATCTTACCCGCCACCATGGCATCGGATTTGGCCAGCCGTTGAGTAGCGCTGGCCTCTTCCTCGGCGGTGCGAAGGGTGGCTTGACAGACCCCGAGGTGGATCTCAAGCTGGCTGTTCTCCCAAAGTGCCTCAAAATAATGGTCCTAGGCTGCCCTCCCTTCTTAGAGGAAACACCGGGCGTCGTCGCCATTATAGGAATCAGAGGAGTCCGATGACGAGTTCGGCGTAGAGGATGCAGCATCGGAGGGCTCGCCGGCCCTAGGAAGAGGACGAAGGTTGTCATTCAAGACGAACCTATAAACAAGTTAGAAGAGTTCATCGCCATGAAGCAAAAGATATCGATCTCACCTCATACGACGAAGGCGCTGGCTCACCAGCATGTCCTCCTCCAGAATCTCCTCCGCCACACGTTTGCTTCGGTTGCCCTCGCCAGCCACGAAGTTTGGTTGGATCTACAAGAAAGGGGAAGAAAGCCGCTACAGAGTTTGCGAAGGCAGAGAAGTGCGAAGGAACAGGAGCGGTTGTGAGTATAGATGTGTTCGAGGTCAGAGCCCTTGGTCGGTATTTGAAGCCACGAAGCAAGGTGGCAAATGTCTCGGGATGCACAAAAGGCAACCATAATTAATAGGAGGCGAAGCGCCACCTCACAATACCAAAGAGAATGCGGTGTCAATGGCTAAGAATAGAAGATTGAGGGGTTTCTCTTAATAAAGGTTGTGTTTTTAGACTTAATCGGATTAAGCTTAGAAGTCTAGAATCGGCTATTTTCAAATTAGCTCTTTAGCAGAAACAAGAAATACAACAAGACGATAGAAAAATATGGTTACCATTGATTCTACACAAAGATACATGTTGATATAATAGATCACAAGTCTAGAACATCCTAGATTGCTTTCAATACTTCTAGCCGAATAGCATCGACTTCTGCGATTTGTTGTTTGTCTTCTTCGGCTGATCCAGGAATATCCTCAAGACTGTTGCAGATGGCCCTACCTTCTCTGACCTTAGCCAGTAGTTCTTGTTTCTTTTGCTTAATGGCATTGGGTATTTGAGCCAGATTGGACTTGTGGCGATCAATGGCAGCCTTCACACCCTCCAGTTCCTTCTCAAGCTTTGCGCGCCTGGCTTTTAGTTTGGCCAGCTCTAGATTGATCCTAAGAGAAGAGTTCTTTAAATCATCGATTAGCTGTGTCAACTCTTTGGCCTCTTACCTGTTGGAGTTCTTCTTGTCCAGTAAAGCTTCATGGTTAGTCAGTCTCCTCTAAGCCTTTTTCACCTTTGGAGCTTGATCTTCAATGATAGACAAAGATGACAAAACCTTAGTAAGATCTAGGGATGAACTATCCTTAATGGCCAAGAAGACTCTTTGCATTGAATCTGCATCTTGGACCAAATCGGCTATGTTCCTCTCAAGCATTGGCAATCCTTAGCTGATTTCTTGTCTCTTCTGATAAAGCTTCTTTAGAAGGGATGGCTGACGAGCTGATTTCATCTTCATCAAAGTACTCTTCAAGGTTGAAAGAGTAGCTCAGAGCTAGAAGATTAAGTGCCTATATATATAAGAAAATCTTGATTAGGAGGATTGAATCAGTCTATATTAAATGGTGAAATGGATATAGTACCTTTTCTATGGTGGTCTCTATCTCGGAAGAAGGAGCAGCTAATGATGCACCAATGATATCTGGTTGAGTCAGCTCTAAACTTTCAGCATTGGTATCTGCAAACATCAAGGAAGACCTTTAGATCAGATTTGGTGCAGAAAGATAAACTAATCATATAATTTTCTTACCATCAATTGTCTACTGGACTGGGGATTCAACAGTCTGGATGACAGTGCCAATAGGATCACTGTCAATAGGTGGACTGTCGAACTCCTGCTCTTGCATGAATGTTTCCTCAAGGAGTGTCTAACATGGCAGATGATCAGAACAGGGTGAAAACTGAATAAAAATCAAGAATTTTAAGAAAATGTCTTGGTAGCATCAGGGGGTAAAATCGAAGGACTTACATCTTCTGCTACCTTGGAAGCATCGGTTGTTTCAACCGAAATTGGCTCCTTTTGAGGATCGGTCGATGAAGGTTCAGTTGATACAGACTTGAATGCCTAGGATAGCAGTTCCACACCTAGAGCAGGTTGAGACACAATGGTTGATAACTATGAATAAAGGAACGGGATTAGAAATTGAATATCACTTTGATATGAGGGGTAATTGTTTTACCTGGGTAGCTGATGGTCTCGTTCTGTGAAGTCTTTTCCCAGTGACAGTTTTCTAGTTTGTCAATTGGGTTGTCTTATGTTTTGAGGATCGATATGTTACGATTGTAGGGGTAGCTTGAGTTTTAATCAGTTTCTTCAGTGTGGGTGCAGTTGATCCTATCCTTGAGACTGGACATGGTGGCTAATAATCTATAGAATGCCCCTTCCTGTCCAAGCTTGGGGGTTTGAATTCAGCGTCCTAAAAAGGTCTGTTAGAACAGTTGGCAGGAGAACTCAATTGAATAATTTTCTAAAAAAGGATGGTAAGTTACCTCACTATCAGAAGCAAACTCTCCATCTAGAGCTATGCATCTAGGATGGACCGGCCCACAGAAGAGATGAGGGTGCCATTCTTGCCACCAAGAGTCAAAAAGGTTACAAGAGAAGTTGACTTTTGTCCAGTCATGCAAATAAAGAGAAGGAAGATTTGATCCTAGTTGGAAAACTTTGGAGGCTTCCATTACTTCACTAATATCCTCCCTTCGCCTCAGTATATTCTTAAATAAGAGTTGAGGAGGCAGTTGACCAAGACCAAATTGATGAGCTACAAAAGAAGGGTTGTAGAACTCGTAGGTTGGAAGGTTGCCTGGGAGGAAGGAACCTATACACATTTTGCCGTGTCCATGATGAAATTCAGCTGGGAGAACACAAGGCTTGATGAAGGAATTGGAAATTGCAGCTGTTGTTTTGTCTAAACAATCTGATTCAAATCAAAATTTGAATGGGAAGATTAGCTCATTGTTCTCATCCTAATCATAGGGTAGCCAAGTCAGGATATCTGCATCAAGCCCTCTATAAAACGTTTTGAAGAGATGGCCAACATCGATAGCAATTGTTATGGCTGATGCAGCTTCACCATTGCTCATGCACTGACGGGTTCTTCCTTCTTTGCCTCTATATTCCTCATCAAAGTTGGATGAAGGAAAGCTCAGGTTCCTCAGATTAGGCCTTACAATCTTGTGCATATATAAGGTTAGCCATAGTTGTATCAACCACCAAGGGCCACTAATAGTATGCACTGGTTTATTCTTCAGTAACTAGGCAGCTACCTGGTGCATCAGATGATAAGCAGCTCCAAACAGATACTTTCCAAGAGGAATATCCTTGCCTACTGCCAGATGCTCTACCATAAGTTTGTGATTGTAAGTCAGACCACAAGATGACCCATAGAAGATGAATCTCTCTAACCACATGTTCAGAAAGGCCACATATTCTCTTTTGCTAACAGTTGATTTGTCTCCAATATGGTTCAAAATATAGCTTGCCCATCCTATGTAGTCTGATTTTTTGGCTAATTTCTTGGATCCAACACTTAAGAAGTCATAAGGTTGCATCGATCCTATTATTCTAAGGCCGGTCAGCATATAAACATCAGCCAAAGTGATGGTCATTAGGCCGTGACCAAAAACGAAGGCATTTAGGGTGTTGGACCAGAAATAAGATATAGAAATCAGGAGTGAATCATTCCTCTCCATCCCAAACAATGAGAGTATCAAGCATTGATTCAAATCATAAAGCTCCCAATCTCCTACCTTTTTCTCGGATACCCTAAAAACTAGTCTCTCCATCCCCTAGGCATTTTGGGCTAGTTTCTAAAGGGAGTTTTGGTGCTCCAGGAGGACGAATCCACTACAGATTGTTTTAAGGGGATTTGGTTGATTTCTTGACAAATAAAATCAAATGGATCAGGGTCACCCATAGGCCCAAGAAAATAAACATTGGGGGCAACAACCAATGGAATCAAAATTTTGTTCCTCATTTCCTAGAAATCAGATAAAATAAATTTGAGAAGAAAAGGGAAATGCAGGGTAGCGACCGATACTTGGAGAGTGGGAACTTGAAAGCATACCTTAGGGACATGGTTGCTGGTCACCATTGCAGCCAAAATAGATTTGAATCTGAGGAAGATCGCTTGAGTAAAAGCTTGATAGGGCAGAGGATTTGCTAGGGTTGAGGCTTTGGCGATGGCGGCGTCGGTTGTTAAGATTTGCTCGAGAAAGAAGGGGAAAGCAAATGGGCTGAGTAAGTTGGAAAAGATATTGTTGGGATATTATATAAGACTCGGACCGAGAAATCAGGAGTCACGCGTATATCTCAGAATAAAACAGTTGCGACGTGGTAAACAGGTAAATAGGAATTTTAGAATAAAATTATTTTTATCCCAAAATTGGGGGGCATGTGTTTACATCAAAATTTGGAAAAAAGAACGTGGGAACTTCAAGCCTCCAAGATTGTGTCAACCAAGGAATCGATTGCATAAGAATCGATATCAGCTGATTCAGATGCGGCACTGGAACCGGCTCTCTTCGAATGATGTCAGCAGATAACGACAATGAGCTACGGTTGACATCAGGAAATATATGTTGGACTCTATAAAAAGGGAAAGATTAAGGTCCAAGTTATCTTAACTTAGGAATATTTTCTTTATACCAAAGATTGTAATGAGTCATACTTAAGTAGGATTCATGCCTAGGCTCCGGGTATAAATATCGAACCCCGACCATTGTAAAAAGGAGATCCAATCAATCAATACAAGTTACCTTTTTTGGCTCCGTGCCAACCCTTAGGAGTAGGAGTAGAGTATATTTCACCGAGTTCTTTAACAAGCAGGGCTGCATCGGTCCGGCCGACCTCTGGCTTGGCTGCAAGTACTGTCATGGCTTATATTTCTATTTGTACGGCTGCATCAGTTAAGTTCGACCTCCACTACGAGCTTTAGTATAAGCTAGTTATCGATCCTTGTCTAGTTCAAGTATAGCTGCATCGATCCGATCGACCTTCACCACTCGAATTAGATTAAGGTCAAGTTATCGGCTCTACCTAAGGGTGGCGTCCTTCAGGTAGATTCATTAAGTTATCGATCTTACTGATGTTCTTATTGTTATTAGTTTTCAGCAACATCAACCTGCCCGATCAAGATTGATCTAGATTGGCCTCACATCCTTTTAATCCCTCGTTTATCTTGTTACATTGCAATGGTTCTTACTTTATACAATGGGTTACGTTTTATTGGTTGTTCTACTTCAATCTTGACCGTGTATAGTACGTGGTCAAGTCATGTCTGATCTTGAGAAGGTTTACTAACTAGTTGAATCTAGTCTATAGCTCGCTATCACGGCTGCATCGATCCTGTCGACCCCCACTGTTTGTACTCTAGATCGGAGGATGCTAGTTGGTAGGTTTGCTTTCGACCAGGCATGACCCTGGCTGTTTGCTATGCCTGCATCGGCTATATAGCCGATCGCCCGCATTTTAACATTCATAGTGTGTGTTTCATGATCTTGTTAAATATGAGTAGATCTATTTTCTTTAAAGATTGAATCTGTTATCTTTATTATGGCTGTCATCGATCCGGTCGAACCCCACTATTAAAGATGATAGGTTAGATTTGAGGAGTTGATAGGTCTGCTCATGTTGAATAGTCTATTGTTCATATGCTATGATCCTTTTTCTACCTGAATCGGCTCTTTTAGCTGATTCGTCTGCGTCTTCATAGATATGATACGCTCTCATGAACCTATTGGAGTACGATCAATTCTATGAATTCTTTGGATTTAGTTTGTTGTTATCATCATATCTGCATCGATCTAGTCGAACCTCACTATTGATGGTAACAGATTAGGTCTAGATGGTTCATGGGTCTGTCTGTATCAAACAGTTGATTGTGTGCGTGGCATGTCCCTTTTTGTTACTAAATTCAGTGGCTCTACATTACATATTGATCGAATCTGATTTTAGCTAGTGATGTATCTTTGACATATACATGTTAATAGCTCAACGGAAATAATCATTAAAATTGGGTACATCGCAATTGTCATTATAAAACCAATCACAACCCGCGAGTGTTACAGTTCTTAATAGGCGATTTTCTTCTCGTATAGGTTATTTGATCGATTTTCCTGTCTAGCTATTAGCCCACTGGACCACCGAGCACTCACCAGCATTGTCGACCACGACTAACGCGGTCCGACCACACAGATAGAATAACAATAGTTCGTGGTCGACATCACTAGCGCGTGCTCGACAATATTAGTGAGTGGTCGGATATCTCTGTTATCCAGTGGGCTAACACTGGATACTCCTGAAGCGGTACACTTAGAACTATCTAGGCAAAAATCAGCATGTTCCACCTTAAATTACTAATAAACTTTCTCTCCTTGTCAATTGCAGGTCAAATTGACTGGCACGCCCTCAAGAGGAATTCGCAGGATCGGCTACCCTTGCGTTGAAGCCAAGCGGATCTCCAGCCTTGCTCCGTCAAGCAGATCCTTCCAGCTTGCTGTGTGCCTCGACGCATCGACATGTTTTTTGCGCCGACACAAATCAACAAATTATTAACTACAAAGTTATAGATCACATTGAGAGCTACAATTTTTATATAAAGCTTATCTTCATCTGGGTTCATATGGAAAATTTATGAATTATTTTTTGGATGAAACTATTTTTAGAGACAGACATCTTAAGACACTCGCCTCTATTAATCGATTTTTAGAGATAGATGCTTAGGATGCCTATCTATGTTAATAGGTTTTCAAAGACAGGCATCACAATGTCCTAAGACACCCACCTCTATAAATAATTTTCAAAGGCGAGCATTTGGTTGAAGGCTGCCTGGCCATTTACCACGGCAGTCTCTTCATGTGCCCGCCTCTATTAATCAGAGTGGTTGTCTTCTAAATTTATTTTTGTGGTAGTATGACCATTTGCTACAAATCTATCTAGCTGGTCCATATAGATATCCTCCTCTAGCTCCCTATATAAGGAAATTTGTCTTAACATCCATCTTATGATGAACGAGAAGACCGAGAGGTTGCCAAAGAAAGTAACACTCCAATTGTGGTTAGTTGAGCAACAAGTGAATATGGATCAAAGAAGTCTTCACATTATTTTTGGTATAACCTTTGGCCATAAGACTTGCCTTATACTTTAGAATAGAACCATTAGCCTAAGCTTTTGAACATCCATTTACATTCTATAGGTTTATACTTGTAAGGATGTCCAGCGACTTCTCAGGTTCCATTAGACATAATTGAATCCATCTCAATCTTTATCGCTTCCTTCTGTAAGTTAGCGTCAAGAAATGAATATGGTTCTTGGAGTGTCATCCATGAGGTATACAATGTAGTAATAATCAAAAAGACTTTGCAGTTCTCTGTCTCTTACTCTTTCGAGTAACTATAGTGACATCCTTCTCAAAAATTTCCACATGGACTTCCTCAATGTGTTCTATCGGAACATGTTGTTTATGGAGTAATATAGGTTCATGACTAGATGAGCTAGATGTATTTTTCATAGGAAAATCATGATAAAAAAATTGAGCATCTTTGGACTCTGTGATTCTACCAACATGCATGTTAGGTATTCCAAAGCATATTATTAAGAACCTATATCTCATGTTGTGAAAAGCATAATCAAGAAAAACACAATCAATAGTTTTTTGTCCAAGTTTGTGTTTCTTGTTGATTGGCACATTCACCTTGGCCAAACAACCCCAAGTGCACAAGTAGGAGAGAGATAACCTCTTCTTTTCCCATTCCTCGAATGGTATTATTTCTTTATTCTTTATAGAAACTATTGGAGTATAAGTAAATTGTTGTCGCACCCGGTTTTAAGAACAAAACCAGATACACACTATATGTGAGCCCAGGAAGTCAAATCTCACATATAGCTACAAATAAGGGTAATATCAAAAGACAATGCTTAAATACATAGCGTATTAGTATAAAGATTATAACCTCAGAGTATAGACCGCGGAAAGACAACTCCGATCTTTAGGCGAAGACTCCAATCCATAGGGACAACTGACTGGTTGATCACAAGCCTAATTCCTCCAAACTCTAGCAATCTGGTACCCATCTAGGATTTTTCCAAATATGTGTAAAATAAAGCAAGCGTAAGTACATGTCGTACTCAACAAATATAACATGGGTTCATGAGGCTCAAAAGGCTGACACTGGTTGACTGCGATTACCTTTTAATGAGTCATCTTTTGGCAATTGGGTGGCAATAAGTTCATCACAAGCCCATAAACACATGATCAGGTAAACATGAATAATGAATAGCATAAATAGTAATCATTAATGAGCATCTTCATCATCCATATCATTAGTGATCATCTATTCCATAAATGTTCCAAGGCCGCTCGTGACCGTGAGCACGGCTGATATATCAGTTTTACACTCTGCAGAGGTTGTACACTTTCACTGTGAGTCATGATTTACCCTTTCGCCCGAGGTAGCTAATCTCTTGACCCACTTCCAAGGAAGGTCGGTAGGGTTCACTATGAAGCCTTTCAAAGGTTCGTCTAACAAGTTAGGGCCATTAGATTCACTCAGCAAACAGATGTAGAGCCCCCCTTCCCGATGGCACATTGACACGCAGCCTATACACATGGGGATAGAGGCCGCACTATACCCGATTCGGCAAGCCATTCTTACGCTAATAAAGGTAACCACTAACAAGCTAGAAAAGGTCCTCATACTGAGCTAAAGCCAGAGCCATGTAGCCCTCACAGCTGTACTGTAAGTCCCAGATAAATCACTTACAGATAAGTCCTTAGGGACAGGAATCTAGAGCACCATAAAAACAGCCCAATGCTCTAGCCCCCTTGTTCCATGTTGCTAAAAAGTATCTTTTAATGTTTATTGCATATACCATTAGTTACAAGATCATGGTTGTAGTGGAGCGCTAGCATCATACTCCCAATGCAATAACCCAAAGGTATCAAGGTATAGGGTAACAAAGTACTAGGAAATCCTTAGTGGCAGTCACGGTAGACATATGCAGCATGAATTAAATGATTAAAGGTGTATAGGACAACAAGGAAGATCCCATGCTATACTTGCCTTAAACACCGATCCTTCGGTAAGCTTTAATCTTCAACGTTCTTCTTCTTCTTGATCACCATGTATATCTCACCGACTGGACGTAATCATAAAGCACCACACAAGCATCCATACAATCATACACGAAGCAAACAATAGATCTAAATTAGAACAGTACACCAAACATAAAATCAAGATAAAAAGTTTGTAAAACGAATCTACGTCTCGCTACGAACACAAAGACGCAAGAAGCACGCTAATCGGAGCTACGGTTGAAAAGATACAACTACCGAAAGATCTACTCATAAAACTATTAGCTTCATGTGTTTTAATTATATAAAAACATATATATGATATTGTACAGAGATTATAATTTAAGTCAAATTTAGATTTGATTTATAAAACTAAAGTGAAACAAATCATATTCTATTTATAAAATCTAGTTGCATAATTATTAATCAAGATATGATTTAAACATGAAATATCAGAAATAGTAATATGGTAACCACTGTTACTAACGCGTAGATCTCGTCGATATGAATCTAACGCAACTTGAATGGACTAAAACGGATCTAAGACGTAGAAGATACGATTTGAACAAGATTTCTTTTAATCGAATATTAGATTAAATCTAATCACGAATTTTAAAAGTTAAAAACATACTGAACAGTAGTATGAACACGTTGATTATGAAATTACGAACCTAACACAAGTTGAACGGATCCAATCGGAGTTAAAACGGAGAAGTTATGGCTAAAACAAAATCAGTGGCAAATTTGTAAATAGCTGAAAACGTACTTTTGAAGTGAACCGACTAAAATACGCTTTTAAAAGAAGAAGATGGATTCAATCTAATATGTAATGGATCGCGGGTTCAATAACAAAAAAACTCAGGGGCTCTTTTATAAATCTAACAGCGAAGGGGTAAGTTCTATTCCTAACCGTTGATCTAGATTTTGATGGTCAGGATCCAATCGAGGAGGGAGAGAGAGAAGGCTGCCGGCCGGAATAGAGCGGGCGCGGCGGCGCCATTGCCGGTGAAGCGATGAGCTCGCCGGAAACATTGGTTCTTGGCTTACATAGCATGGTTTTTCGAACGGAAAGATCCAGGAGATAGAGGAGAGGGTGTGGAACTCACCGGTCACAAAATAAGCGAGTGGGGACCAACAGAGGATGCGGCGGCGCTCGGCGAGGCGACGACGACACTCTTAGCTTGCGGCGGTGCTAGGGCTAGCTATTTCGGCATGAGCAGGGGCGACGCTTGCTACGGGGTTGGATGAGGCTCGAGCTTGGGCGACTATTTAAGGGCGCAGAGGCGTGGGCAACATGGCACGGGGCACGTAGTAGGGATGGACACGGACGACAATGGCGGCGGTGGTGTCCGCCTGGGTCACGACGCGGAGGAAGAAACGCCTGATGGCTGGGTCTAGCACGTCAGCGGGGCAGAGGAAAAGGACGCGGCGCGGTGTCTGGCTGGGCCGGGCGTCGGCTGGGCCGCTGTGGAGCTGGCGCGGGAGCAGGCCGGGCTAAAACCAAGAGGGAGAGCTAGACTGAGATAGAGGCCGGGGTGGGCTGCCGAACTGGGCCGAAGCATGAGGCTGGGCTGCGGGAACAGAGGAAAGGCCGGGCTGGCATGGAGCCTGGGCTGAAAAAGAAAGAGGGAGGATGAGTTTTCCTTTTCCATTTGTTTTCCTATTTCATTTTCAAAACCAAATTCAAATCTAAGTTAAATCAAATTCAAATAGAGTTTTGAATTTACTTTCCAATCTAAAATAAAAATGGAAAATTTTAGTAGGCTTTCAAAAATAAAGTTTATAACTTTTTAAATTCTTTTATTTTCAAATTTTATTTTCCATTCTTTTCTTTTGTTTCATAGCCATTTTTAATTCCTTTTCAAAAGCAATTCAAACCATTTTGAATTTTTGAATCAAAACCGCTCAACCAAATAATTCAAATGCATCGACATGTGTGCACATCCATGTTTCTAAACCTTATATTAAATTTTAATTTCATGAAATTTTTTATTTCCTATGTTTTAATGAACACAAAATTCCAAATTTAATCATTTTAGCTCTATTTCCAAAAGAGGCAAATTTTAGGGTGTTACAATTCTACCCCCCTTAAGATGAATCTCGTCCCCGAGATTCGGAAGGCGCCGACTAGAAGATAGAATACTCTGTCTTTGAATCCTTCTTTACTTCCTGACGTTGTTCTATCGTCTAGATCAGAATCCAACTTTACTTTGCATACCTGTTGACCTTACTCCAAGTATCTTGCCTAACTAACTCCAAGATTATGACAGATACCTTGAACAATTCTTAGGTAACTCCAATCACTAGGCCATCTTTCCTTTTTAGTCCATAATATCAATTCTCTTTCTTAATATATTCACCTTCCAACGAAGCCTGACGAATCTCTTTGTTAGAAGGAAATTCTACTACCAACATTAATGATTCCGATCGAGTTACTCAAACTTGGAATACAATTCTTAATCCTTGGTGTCACCCGAACCTTCTTAGCTTAATTCTCCGTTGCTAAGGGCATCAGCTGTGACTTTTACTTCTCTAGGTGATAGCACTTTTCCAAGTCATAAGCAATTTTGTTCCAACAAGGATATCACAAGCTCAAGACCAACTTAGTGAAGATGTCCTGTAGATTCTTGTGATCCTCCTATATGTCACCTTTACTTCCAAAAAGACAGTACTTCCACGCTCCACAATGGATAACTCTAAATAACATGTCGGTTAGTTCAACTCACGCTTCCTTAGTTGACCTAATGAACAATCTACTACTTTTTCTCCTTGTATAAGAGCACATTCCACATCTTGACAAGGTGCATCATTGTAGATATGAAGCTCCCGTTCGGATCTAGCAAAGCTAATACATAGGTTTTTTTCAACCTCTTCTTGGACTCCTTCAAACACTTAGCTGAGGTCTCTTGATCCAGATTAACTTGAAACCTCTTCCAGTAGCATTATCAATATCCTAATGATCTTGGTTAAACCTTCCTTGAACCTTTAATCAAACCTCATTGAGACTCTGAATTTCTTTTCACATCTTTGGGTACCACCACGCTTCCGCTGCACAAACTAGAACGTAGGATACTACATCTTCCAAATTCTTCGACTTGGCTACCCCCCTTAAGAAAAGATAAACTAGGGGACACCAAAGTATAGCTCGCATCTCCTTCTAGATGAGTTAACTAATATCAGGATGTTCTGACATCCCAATGATACTCTTGTGTATGGGCAAGAACAAGAAATCTAAAATTCCTCACGAGATGAAAAACAGCAGCACAGTAAAACAGCTGTAACTCCCATTCTGTTAATCTAATGAAGTTATAGCTTATATCGTTGGAAAGCTTATCAAATGTTCCACAACTTCCTTATAGAACACTTTTCCAAATTATGCAGTTTAGGAGGTTGAAAACAGTGCACAACAGAAACTGTTCTGGGTTCCAAACAGCACAGATGCATCGCCTTGTGATTTTCGTATCTCCATAACCAAAATAGCTATCATGCTGATTCTTACGCTCAGAGAAAGATATTGAAGTCTACTATTGTCCAAAATTTTCTCATGATTTTTGATTATCTAAGATTAGAGATATAAGTTGTAGAGTGCAGACTGCTCTGAAAAGACAGGATAGGGAGAACAGAAGAAAACCAAAACCGACTATTTATTTCACTGATCCTTATACCTTAGGCCTATAAACTAAATGAAATTGTGGGAACACCCAACAAGATGATTGCAATCATTACAAAGATGCAAAGCAATCATAAGCATTATGACAATTCAACAAGCAATAAAGGTACACAACTCAATCATTGACTCAACTTGCGATACTATCGTTTTTATTATACTAGGGGTAACAATCCTAAGACTCATCTTTAGATTACGTAAGAAGGTGGTGAGAGATAGTTCTAAAAGCATATCCAATCAAGGGGTAAAGATGAGAACAAAGACTTCAAAATAAGCATCAAGGAGGGGATAAATATCAAGGATAGATATATAGTAGAGAAGAAAATTTCAAGATTTATAGATCAAGGATTTTATAGCAATTTCAAAACCTTAAGACGACCAATTTCTAACTAGGCTTGCGTCCTACAGTTAGCATTGCTCTGATACCACTTTGTTGCACCCGGTTTTAAGAACAAAACTAGATACACACCATATGTGAGCCCAGGAAGTTAAATCTCACATATAGCTACAAATAAGGGTAATATCAAAAGACAATGCTTAAATACATAGCGTATTAGTATAAAGATTATAACCTCAGAGTATAGACCGTGGAAAGACAACTTCGATCTTTAGGTGAAGACTCCAATCCACAGGGACAACTGACTGGTTGATCACAAGCCTAATTCCTCCAAACTCTAGCAATCTGGTACCCATCCGGGATTTTTCCAAATATGTGTAAAATAAAGCAAGCGTAAGTACATGTCGTACTCAACAAATATAACATGGGGTTCATGAGGCTCAAAAGGCTGACACTAGTTGACTGCGATTAGCTTTTAATGGGTCATCTTTTAGCAATTGGGTGGCAACAAGTTCATCACAAGCCCATAAACACATGATCAGGTAAACATGAATAATGAATAGCATAAACAGTAATCATTAATGAGCATCTTCATCATCCATATCATTAGTGATCATCTATTCCATAAATGTTCCAAGGCCGCTCGTGACCGTGAGCACGGCTGATATACCAGTTTTACACTCTGCAGAGGTTGTACACTTTCACTATGAGTCGTGATTTACCCTTTCGCCCGAGGTAGCTAATCTCTTGACCCACTTCCAAGGAAGGTCGGCAGGGTTCACTATGAAGCCTTTCAAAGGTTTGTCTAACAAGTTAGGGCCATTAGATTCACTTGGCAAACAGATGTAGAGCCCCCCTTCTCGATGGCACATTGACACGCAGCCTATACACATGGGGATAGAGGCCGCACTATACCCGATTCGGCAAGCCATTCTTACACCAATAAAGGTAACCACTAACAAGCTAGAAAAGGTCCTCATACTGAGCTAAAGCCAGAGCCATGTAGCCCTCACAGTTGTACTGTAAGTCCCGAATAAATCACTTACAGATAAGTCCTTAGGGAGAGGAATCTAGAGCACCATAAAAACAGCCCAATGCTCTAGCCCCCTTGTTCCATGTTGCTAAAAAGTATCTTTTAATGTTTATTGCATATACCATTAGTTACAAGATCATGGTTGTAGTGGAGCGCTAGCATCATACTCCCAATGCAATAACCCAAAGGTATCAAGGTATAGGGTAACAAAGTACTAGGAAATCCTTAGTGGCAGTCACGGTAGACATATGCAGCATGAATTAAATGATTAAAGGTGTATAGGACAACAAGGAAGATCCCATGCTATACTTGCCTTAAACACCGATCCTTCGGTAAGCTTTAATCTTCAACGTTCTTCTTCTTCTTGATCACCATGTATATCTCACCGACTGGACGTAATCATAAAGCACCACACAAGCATCCATACAATCATACACGAAGCAAACAATAGATCTAAATTAGAACAGTACACCAAACATAAAATCAAGATAAAAAGTTTGTAAAACGAATCTACGTCTCGCTACGAACACAAAGACGCAAGAAGCACGCTAATCGGAGCTACGGTTGAAAAGATACAACTACCGAAAGATCTACTCATAAAACTATTAGCTTCATGTGTTTTAATTATATAAAAACATATATATGATATTGTACAGAGATTATAATTTAAGTCAAATTTAGATTTGATTTATAAAACTAAAGTGAAACAAATCATATTCTATTTATAAAATCTAGTTGCATAATTATTAATCAAGATATGATTTAAACATGAAATATCAGAAATAGTAATATGGCAACCACTGTTACTAACGCGTAGATCTCGTCGATATGAATCTAACGCAACTTGAATGGACTAAAACGGATCTAAGACGCAGAAGATACGATTTGAACAAGATTTCTTTTAATCGAATATTAGATTAAATCTAATCACGAATTTTAAAAGTTAAAAACATACTGAACAGTAGTATGAACACGTTGATTATGAAATTACGAACCTAACGCAAGTTGAACGGATCAAATCGGAGTTAAAACGGAGAAGTTATGGCTAAAACAAAATCAGTGGCAAATTTGTAAATAGCTGAAAACGTACTTTTGAAGTGAACCGACTAAAATACGCTTTTAAAAGAAGAAGACGGATTCAATCTAATATGTAATGGATCGTGGGTTCAATAACAGAAAAACTCAGGGGCTCTTTTATAAATCTAACAGCGAGGGGGTAAGTTCTATTCCTAACCGTTGATCTAGATTTGGATGGTCAGGATCCAATCGAGGAGGGAGAGAGAGAAGGTTGTCGGCCGGAATAGAGCGGGCGCGGCGGCGCCACTGCCGGTGAAGCGATGAGCTCGCCGGAAACATTGGTTCTTGGCTTACATATCATGTTTTTCAAACGGAAAGATCCAGGAGATAGAGGAGAGGGTGGGGAACTCACCGGTCACAAAATAAGCGAGTGGGGACCAATAGAGGATGCGGCGGCGCTCGGCGAGGCGACGACGACACTCTTAGCTTGCGGCGGTGCTAGGGCTAGCTATTTCGGCACGAGCAGGGGCGACGCTTGCTACGGGGTTGGATGAGGCTCGAGCTTGGGCGACTATTTAAGGGCGTGGAGGCGTGGGCAACACGGCACGGGGCACGTAGTAGGGACGGACACGGACGACAATGGCGGCGGTGGTGTCCGCCTGGGTCACGACGCAGAGGAAGAAACGCCTAATGGCTGGGTCCAGCACGTCAGCGGGGCAGAGGAAAAGGACGCGGCGCGGTGTCTGGCTGGGCTGGGCGCCGGCTGGGCCGCTGCGGAGCTGGCGCGGGAGCAGGCCGAGCTGAAACCGAGAGGGAGAGCTAGACTGAGAGAGAGGCCGGGGTGGGCTGCCGAACTGGGCCGAAGCATGAGGCTGGGCTGCGGGAACAGAGGAAAGGCCGGGCTGGCATGGAGCCTGGGCTGAAAAAGAAAGAGGGAGGATGAGTTTTCCTTTTCCATTTGTTTTCCTATTTCATTTTCAAAACCAAATTCAAATCTAAGTTAAATCAAATTCAAATAGAGTTTTGAATTTACTTTCCAATCTAAAATAAAAATGGAAAATTTTAGTAGGCTTTCAAAAATAAAGTTTATAACTTTTTAAATTCTTTTATTTTCAAATTTTATTTTCCATTCTTTTCTTTTGTTTCATAGCCATTTTTAATTCCTTTTCAAAAGCAATTCAAACCATTTTGAATTTTTGAATCAAAACCGCTCAACCAAATAATTCAAATGCATCGACATGTGTGCACATCCATGTTTCTAAACCTTATATTAAATTTTAATTTCATGAAATTTTTTATTTCCTATGTTTTAATGAACACAAAATTCCAAATTTAATCATTTTAGCTCTATTTCGAAAAGAGGCAAATTTTAGGGTGATGAGGACATCGCCAAGATGGAGTCGAGGACGACTCCAATTCAAGAAGGGGAGGATGATGAGGACATCGCCGCGCTGGACACACCGACGCCATGGTCTTCCCCAAGTTGCAATTCGTTCCTAACTCAGCTGCCACGTCGCCCTCGGATTTAGCAGACACGTCGTCACTGTTTCGGTCATAACTTTCTCATATGACATCGAAACGGGCCTTTCTTGGATGCGTTGGAAAGGGGACGACGACGCCGTCGTTTTGGATCTGGTCCCAGCTCCAGAAGGTCCATGGATCATTCTGTGTGACCATGGCAAGGTGCTGCGTCACCTATTTGGGCCAACTTGGCCATGTATCGTGTCGGGCCTTAAGCCCAAGTTGTGGGCGCCCAACCCCTGGTCGTCCCCAACCCTAGGTTGAGTCTTAGACTATAAACACAGCCGCCGCTGCTGCTACACAATTGGGTTTTTGTTTAGAGTTTAGTTTTCCATCGAGAAACTGAATCATTCATTGTAACTGTGGTGACAAATCCTTTTACAGTGATCCAGAGCCCCCGTTCTTGATCTCCTCCACTGTGTCGATTAGTCCTTTGGAACCGAGTTCTTGAATCCTCTATTGATATTCGCGTCATTCATATTTGCAATTTCAGATTGCGTGTTTTACCTTCTTGCTTGTGCTCTTCGATTCGCTTGCAGGAAAAGCCTTCTTGGCGAGGTCAATCAAGTTGTGCTTGGTTGATAACCAACGGAGCAGTGGTGTAATGGTTGTAGGGTTTGAATCGCGTCTGATTTGAAGCCGGATCGCCAACGTCGAGATCTCCACGAAATCGAACTTATCGGCTACCTCTCGGAAGATCGGGCCTGTACTCATCATAGGGTGTTACAATTGTCCGCCTCTCCCTATAAGCTTAAGCTTTTGGGTTGAAAAAGTTGGTGCATCCAACTCAATATGGTATCAAAGCTGGCGGTCTCGAGTTTGAATCCTAGCTAGCACAATTAAATAAAATAATTGTTGCTCACTCTTATTCCACGTTTGAGGCCTGAAGGAGCCTCCACATGATCGGGGGGGAACATTGGAGTATAAGTAAATTGCCCACCTCTCTATATCAGTTTAAGCTTTTCGGTTGAACTAGTCGGTGCATGCAACTCTATAGAAACTTTTATCTCGGACATGAGAAGCAGTCAATATAACCTGGCCCCACCCCACCATTCCTTCAGAAGTCCCACTATCTCTAACATGACGTTAACCAATTCATAGAGTGTAGTTCTTTCTTTCGACTATCCTATTTGATTGGTGGTGGGTTGGCGGTATTGTCTCACGGATAATTTCATGTTCTCGTAGAATTCAAAAAATTCATTTGAAAAACATTGTCCACCATTGATCAGACATTTACCATTTGATTTTTCTCTTAAGTTGATTTTCTACTTCAGTTTTATAGGTATTAAAATAGTACAAAGCTTTGCCATTTGATTTTAAAAATATATAAGTTGTCACTTGTGCCTACTGAACAACCCAGCCTGACATTTTTCTGTTGGTGAGATCTAAGGAGAACGATGATGCTGACAGTCAATAGCACTATAATCTGTTATTAGAAAGAGATTTGGTCTATCCATGCTTAGGCCCCGTTTGGTTGGGTCGTGGTTTTTAGAAAAGCTACTGTGAGCTTTGGGCTTTTAAAAAGCAGCTTTGGAAAAGTAGTAGCCCAAAAAACCGAAGGCCGTTTGATTATGACCCTACATGTCATCCACACCCAACTCTCTCCCTCTCTCACTAACGCTCCTGGCCTTCACGTATGCAGTATGTCCGAATAGAGCCGCTGGCTTCGATGGGCGCCGGAGGAGTGCACCTCGCCGGAGCAGGGCCACGCGCCAGCACTAAGGCCACCGTAGGAGACTGCACAGGGCCACCACTGAATCTCACGCTGGGGCACGACCGCCGGCGGATCCCGCGCCAGCCAAGGCCGCACGCCCGCTCCTGCGTCGGGCAAGGCCATGCGCCGGCCATGGCCGCACGCCCGTGCTGAGCAGGGCCGCCGCCGGATCCCGCGCTGGCCATGGCCACGCACCCGCTCCCGCAGAGCCACGCTATTGGAAGTCGTCGGGATGGAGCTCGCGCCGCTAGGATGGATCTCACGCCGCCATAGGGATAGGGCCCGCGCGTTGCCACCGAGATGTTGCAGGGCCCGCGCCGGCGCTGGGATGGAGCTCATCGTCGCCGTCGAGATGGAGCAGAGGCTCGCGACCTGGAGCCCCCTGCTCGGCTGTCCTTGGTGGACAAGCGGAGCAGATAAAGAACGTGCACAAGAGAGACACAGCGGGAGTGAAGGGAGAGGGCTCACGCGCAGCGACAGACGAAGGGGCTACGTCGACGAAGTGGCCCGCTCAGTGGCCGGCCGCCAGATCCCGCGTGAAGGACGCTGCCGGATCCTGCTCAGTGGCTGGCCGCGGTGAAGACGACGACAGGGGCCGCGCCGACGCGAAGGGGGCACGCCGTGACCTCCGGAGCCATGGCAGGGGCAGCGACGCCGCCGGTGCCGAGCGTGCAGTAGGCCGCCGGAGATGACGGAGTCACGAGCTGGGAACGGGGATAGAATAGAAGACGAACTGGTGCGTTCATAACCCGTGAAAGGTGGTAATTTTTTACCCCAAAAGCAGCTGAAAGCAAGGGGCTGCTTTTAATTTTATACCAGAGTAAAAGCCGTTTTTTGAATAAAAGCAGCCGTGACTTTTGGGCCTTTTGGTTGGCTTTTGACTTTTGTAAAAGCAAAAGTAGGAACAAAAGCCCAACGAACATGTCCTTAACTTCCTTCAGCGAGGTACTAGGATAACATGGAATCTGTCGTACTTTGAGTAGTCAGAGAGTCTTAAATTCTGAAATTCTTGTACTAGTCAAATATGCAACATCAACCTACTAAGGGGGTGTTTCGTTCCACAGACTAAATTTTAGTCTATGTCACATCGGACATTCGGATGTTATTTAGGAGAATTAAATATGAGTTAATTATAAAGCTAATTACATAGATGGAGACTAATTTACGAGACGAATTTATTAAGCCTAATTAATCCATCATTAGCACATATTTACTGTAGCACCACATTGTCAAATCATGGGCTAATTAGGCTTAAAAAATTCGTCTCGCAAATTAGTCACAATCTGTGTAATTAGTGATTTTTTTCGTTCATATTTAATACTCCATGCATGTGTCCAAACATCCGATGGGACAGGAACTAAAATTTTCCTGTAGGAACCAAACACCCCCTGAGACTATCTCTAATGGTTGTCTCGTATGGGCATTTATATCCAAAATAGGTCTTGAATGGCACTGTATCAGTGTTCGACAGAGCACCTATATGTGAGACCCATTTTGAGTTATAGCAAATGCACAACCTAAATATGAGTATACTCTCTCCTGGAGACTCATTTGTAGAAAAGGTTCTCTTTTGGGTCGTGTTGTCGGAGAAGACCAAAAATAGGTACGGAACCATTTACCTGTAGCGTTACCCAAACGTGAAATAAATCTTATATTTTGGGTAATGTTGTTGGAGATAGCTAAGTGCATGCCACACGTCATATATAATGTACTCCTCTTCCCTTGTGATGGTATGTGTAGCGTAAATGCACGGTTTTTTTTGAGTAAATGCACGGTTTAGTATGATATCTTAGGGGGTGTTTGGTTCCTTAGTTCAGATTTTAGTCCCTGTCTCATCGAATGTGTTGGACACATGTATGGAGTATTAAATATAGATTAAAAAATAACTAATTACACAGATTGCGACTAATTTGCGAGACGAATTTTTTAAGCCTATTTAGTCCATGATTTGATAATGTTGTGCTACAGTAAATATGTGCTAATGATGGCTTAATTAGGCTTAATAGATTCATCTCGTAAATTAGTCTACTTATGTGTAATTAGTTTTTTAATTACCTCATATTTAATCCTCCTAATTAGCATCCAAACGTTTGATGTGACACGGACTAAACTTCAGTCCCTGAAACCAAACACCCCCTTAATACACGGTTCCTTAGAGTTCTTGTTCAGCATGATGGCTGGCAATTCGGTTATATACCTAATATATTAATTAAAGAGCGATAATTTCTTTCTTTCGTCTCTTACTATTTTTTCTATTCGGTTGTTCCTCAGCTTTTCATCTGTCGTTCTGTCATCTCTCACTCTCACTTTTCTAGGGCCTTGTTTAGATTGCAAATTTTTGCAATCTAAACACTGTAGCATGTTTCGTTTGTATTTAACAAACTTTGTCCGATCATGGACTAACTAGGCTCAAAAGATTTATCTCGTGATTTACAACCAAACTGTGTAATTAGTTATTTTTTTACCTACATTTAATGCTCCATACATGCGTTCAAAAATTGATGTGATAGAGAGAGTGAAAAAACTTAGAATTTGAAGGTGATCTAAACAAGGCCTAGCTTTGGATGTACTTCCTATTTGTCTATCTGTCATTCATCTTTCATCTGTCTGTTTGTCGCCACTCGCTCTCACATTTCTAGCTTTAAATTGGGAGCTACAAAACCACCATTGGTGGCGCACCATTAAATATCATGGCATAGCCGTCCAAGCCCGTGCACGCGGCAAGGCACATGAGGGGCTGCGGGGTGTGGCTTGCCTTCCATTTTTTTAAACTTACAACTGGTACTCATAATAGTCATCTATTTATGTTAAGTTAATGGCATATCCTCGTATATTGCACTAGCATTTATTATGGACCTTAGAATTTATTTGAATTAAGATTGCACCAAGTAATTTAATAATAAAAATAACTAGCTCATTACATTGGTACCCGCACCATACAATTGTGCATCTTATTATAACGCTGTCGGATACCATAAAAAAGGGTACCCTAAGCAAGAACCGAAAAGATTGCTTAGACCTTACAAATATCAAAGCCGAAGGATAACCACGAGGCCTCGGCCGATTCTCCGATTCGCCCCGCCGAGGCCCTCTCGCCGAGGCCGATTCGCCCCGCCGAGGCCCTCTCGCCAAGGCCGATTCCCCGATTCGCCCCGCCGAGGCCGATTCCCCGATTCGCCCCGCCGAGGCCCTCTCGCCGAGGCCGATTCCCCGATTCGCCCCACCGAGGCCCTCTCGCCGAGGCCGATTCCCCGATTCGCCCCGCCGAGGCCCTCTCGCCGAGGCCCTCTCGCCGAGGCCGATTCTCCGATTCGCCCCGCCGAGGCCAATTCCCCGATTCGCCCCGCCGAGGCCCTCTCGCCGAGGCCGATTCCTCGATTCGCCCCGCCGAGGCCGTCTCGCCGAGGCCGATTCGCCCCGCCGAGGCCCTCTCGCCGAGGCCGATTCGCCCCGCCGAGGCCCTCTCGCCGACGCCCTCTCGCCGAGGCCGATTCTCCGATTCGCCCCGCCAAGGCCCTCTCGCCGAGGCTGATTCGCCCCACCGAGGCCGATTCCCCGATTCGCCCCGCCGAGGCCGTCTCGCCGAGGCCCTCTCGCCGAGGCCGATTCTCCGATTCGCCCCGCCGAGGCCGATTCCCCGATTCGCCCCGCGAGGCCGTCTCGCCGAGGCCCTCTCGCCGAGGCCGTCCCTCTGGCAGGCTGTCCCATCCATTTAATGCGCCTGAATGCACCCACTACGTCAGCCACGACCGGCAGGGTACAGCAACAGGAGCGATGGGACAACGGTCAAGTCTCCTTTTTACCATCCCTTACTGACGGTGCAGGGGTTACCATGCCCTGCGGCCACATGCCCTGCACTTTTCCACCTAAACCGGGTACGATGCTGACCACCGAGGCCCCCGCATCATACTCAGGTCACCTCCCAGGCCTCTACACTGTCAGCCACAAACACCTGCCAGGCCTCAGCGTGCCACCAAGTCAAAAATTCACAAGGCACGGCATGTCACCTACAGCGGAGGCCATGCTGACTAGACGTCAACGAGGACCCCTACGACTTCAACAGCCTCGGGCATGGCCGGCACGACGCACCAGTGATCAAGTACCAATTGCCATTCCTGACACTGTGCTGCTACAGGAATAGGCCACAGTACTAGATCTTCCTTCTAAGGCTCCACGTGTAGCTCTCTCATGTATTCCTGGCTCCCTCCTTATAGCTATAAAAGGGGGTAGCCAGGGCCATTTCTGGGGGCCGACTCCGATGCACACACACTTCCCAGTCGCCTGAGAGCAACGTCTCAAGCAGCCCACACGACACCTCGCCGAGACCTGGGACTAGCTCCCTCTCTCACCTAGCTTGTAACCCCCTACTACAAGCACTTCGGTGTAAGGAATACAAGATCGATCTCTCAGACTGGACGTAGGGCACTGATTGCCTGAACCACTATACACCTTGTGTCTCTTTGCATCACCATCCGGAATCGGGAGCACGCAGCACAAATTCACTCGTTGGTTGAGGACCCCTGGTCCAAAGTACCGACAGTTGGCGCGCCAGGTAGGGGTATACTGCGTGTAAGCTTAATCATCCTAGCAAGTCCCGAATGGCAGACCCCATACGACCACTACGTCTCGGCGCAATGATCTGGTTCGGGAGCCTAGAGTTCATGTCTCTAGGATACAAGTACGACGTGGTACTCCTCCCACCCAGAGCCCCGTCAACCGACGGCGACATCACGCACCAGCAGCCTAGGCGCGGGCGGCTCCCAAGCCACCGCTCTCGTCACGCTCGCCAGGCGCAACACGGGTAGGACCACCCCAACACCGCGCGAGCTCATGGTGGCGCGCCGCGTTCTGCCGGCACCCCATGTCCAGCTGTTGGCACAAGGTCCCTGGTTGGGGACCTGACTTGCCTGAGCCTGGACATGGGCGAAACACCAGCGGCATGCGGCGACGCCCCGTCGGCATCCCATGCCCGGCTGTTGGTACAGAGTCCCTGGTTGGGGACCTGTCTAGCTTAATCCTGGTAGGGGAAAGACGCCGGTGGCGCGGAGCGATGTCCTGCCATCAAGCTCTGCCCCGCCACCTCCTGAGGAGCCGATTTCTTTCATCACCTCATTCGACATGTACTGCTATGTGACTATGCCATTCAGTCTCAGAAATGCAGGGGCCATGTACCAGCGGTGCACCACCCAGGTCTTGGGCAAGCACATCGGGCGAACCGTCGAGGCCGACGTGGGCGACATCAAGGACAAGTCCAAGAAGGCCAGTGACCTCATCGACGACTTGGAAGTTGGTGGCCCGCCCAAGTACTAAAGCACGGGACCTACAAGCTAGCCTACGAGAAGGGCAAAATCCTCACCAACACTTGGAACATAGAACAGATACGTCGCTTCTACCCTTAAATTCCCAAGCGTCATACAATTTTCCTCGAAATACAATAAAGAAGCGTTCTTTAATTGTTCTAAATTTTTGAGAAACCCCCCGAGCCCATCGGTACGGGTTCGGCGTTACGATAACGCTAGGGGGGAAGACTTGACTCTGCCTCTACAGAACCGAGCCTCCCTCGGGAGCTAGGGGGGAACCTCCCCCCCAAATCCCAAACTCTGTCTCAAACTCTGACAAATCGCTCGCAAAAACCTAAGGACCAAAAGTTTGCCTCAAGGCCAAAAGGTCGGCTGAGCCACGAGACAGCCTACGCCTCTGGGCTACGGCAACTCCCTCACCACCTTTCACCCGAGGGGCAGCTTAGGCTCCAAGGAAGTTTTTGCAAAGGACTTGTCTAAAAACGAGACAAGGGGACACCGTTTTTTAGTCGTCTTTTCGAAAAATTTCCTATGCCAAACTCTCTCGCGTACTCTGACAAATCAATTGTAAAAAACCTAAGGACCGAAAGTATGCCTCGAGGCCAAAAGGTCGGCCGAGCCACGAGACTGCCTACGCCTCTGGGCTACGGCAACTCCCTCGCCACCTTTTGCCAGAGGGGCAGCTTGGGCTCCGAGGAAGTTTTTTGCAAGTGATATGTTCAGAAACGGAGCAGAGAGCAAGGGCTGGGAAACATAATAGAAAACGATTAAGATGCATATATACACAAGTACTGAAAACGCCTCGACGGCCACAAACGTTATGGTACAATGATGTACGTCCTAATCTATTACATGACCCCTTTGGCCCAGGTCAGAATATGGGGTCACCAGCGTCGACGGATGGCGTAGGAGGAGCCACCTCCTCTTCGAACAGCCAGGCCAGCGACGTGCCAGGGGCCTCAGCCGCCTCCACCAAGCTTCATCACCTCCTCCTCAGCCTTCTCATCGTCCTCTGCCACGACGTAAATCGTGTCCGAGACCGGCAGGGAGGTCCGAGGGTCGCACAAAAAGCCAGGGGAACTCCTAATCGCCCTCTCGCTTCGTGCAGAGGCTCGGGGGCTCTTCCTGCAACCTTGCCGAAGCCCAGTGACCCAAACTCGCACTCAGAGGCCCGACAAACGCAATAAACTCCTCACTCAACAGGAAAAAAGCCCCTAGAGGAGTAAATCCACTCCTCTAGGGCCTCGGGGGCTACACCCGGCGGGTGCGCTCGCGCGCACCCACCGGAACCTCAAAAAAAAAACACAATCCCGACGGGAGCAGATGCAAGCCAAGTCTTGACAAACCCTCAGGGAGAGTGCTCGCACTCCCCCCGAGGCTCGGGGGCTACTGTCGGATACCATAAAAAGGGGTACCCTAAGCAAGAACCGAAAAGATTGCTTAGACCTTATAAATATCAAAGCCGAAGGATAACCACGAGGCCTCGGCCGATTCTCCGATTCGCCCCGCCGAGGCCCTCTCGCCGAGGCCCTCTCGCCGAGGCCCTCTCGCCGAGGCCGATTCGCCCCGCCGAGGCCCTCTCGCCGAGGCCGATTCGTCCCGCCGAGGCCCTCTCGCCGAGGCCGATTCTCCGATTCGCCCCGTCGAGGCCCTCTCGCCGAGGCCGATTCCCCGATTCGCCCCACCGAGGCCCTCTCGCCGAGGCTGATTCCCCGATTCGCCCCGCCGAGGCCCTCTCGCCGAGGCCGATTCTCCGATTCGCCCCGCCGAGGCCCTCTCGCCGAGGCCGATTCGCCCTGCCGAGGCCCTCTCGCCGAGGCCGATTCCCCGATTCGCCCCGCCGAGGCCATCTCGCCGAGGCCCTCTCACCGAGGCCAATTCCCCGATTCGCCCCACCGAGGCCCTCTCGCCAAGGCCGATTCCCCGATTCGCCCCGTCGAGGCCGTCTCGCCGAGGCCGATTCGCCCTGCCGAGGCCCTCTCGCCGAGGCCGATTCGCCCCGCCGAGGCCCTCTCGCCGAAGCCCTCTCGCTGAGGCCGATTCTCCGATTCGCCCCGCCGAGGCCCTCTCGCCGAGGCTGATTCGCCCCGCCGAGGCCCTCTCGCCGAGGCCGATTCGCCCCGCCGAGGCCCTCTCGCCGAGGCCGATTCGCCCCGCCGAGGCCGTCTCGCCGAGGCTGATTCTCCGATTCGCCCCGCCGAGGCCCTCTCGCCGAGGCCGATTCTCCGATTCGCCCCGCCGAGGCCCTCTCGCCGAGGCCGATTCCCCGATTCGCCCCGCCGAGGCCCTCTCGCCGAGGCCCTCTCGCCGAGGCCGTCCCTCTGGCAGGCTGTCCCATCCATTTAATGCGCCTGAATGCACCCACTACGTCAGCCACGACCGGCAGGGTACAGCAACAGGAGCGATGGGACAACGGTCAAGTCTCCTTTTTACCATCCCTTACTGACGGTGCAGGGGTTACCATGCCCTGCGGCCACATGCCCTGCACTTTTCCACCTAAACCAGGTACGATGCTGACCACCGAGGCCCCCTCATCATACTCAGGTCACCTCCCAGGCCTCTGCGTAGTCAGCCACAAACACTTGCCAGGCCTCAGCGCGCCACCAAGTCAAAAATTCACAAGGCACGGCATGTCACCTACAGCGGAGGCCATGCTGACTAGACGTCAACGAGGACCCCTACGACTTCAACAGCCTCGGGCATGGCCGGCACGACGCACCAGTGATCAAGTACCAATTGCCATTCCTGACACTGTGCTGCTACAGGAATAGGCCACAGTACTAGATCTTCCTTCTAAGGCTCCACGTGTAGCTCTCTCATGTATTCCTGGCTCCCTCCTTACAGCTATAAAAGGGGGCAGCCAGGGCCATTTCTGGGGGCCGACTCCGATGCACACACACTTCCCAGCCGCCTGAGAGCAACGTCTCAAGCAGCCCACACGACACCTCGCCAAGACCTGGGACTAGCTCCCTCTCTCACCTAGCTTGTAACCCCTTACTACAAGCACTTCGGTGCAAGGAATACAAGATCGATCTCTCAGACTGGACGTAGGGCACCGATTGCCTGAACCAGTATACACCTTGTGTCTCTTTGCATCACCATCCGGAATCGGGAGCACGCAGCACAAATTCACTCGTTGGTTGAGGACCCCTGGTCCAAAGTACCGACAAACGCACAGACATATTTGCTAGTATATTATAGAATATAATCTATACCTAATATCAATCAAAGAGCAATTGTCTTCTTCCATCTCTCACTCTCTCCCCGGCAGTCCATCCATCACTCACTCCTCTTTCATTCCTCTATCCGTCATCCTTCACTCTCATCCTTTCCTTGCTCTCTGTCTCATCCATCCATCTCTCACTCTTCCATTGTGTCGTACCCTAACTCCTCGCCATTCTCGCTTTGAGTTTGGAGCTACAAATCATTTATTGGCTCCACACAACTCATGTCATAACTTGGCCACCCAAGCGTGTTTGTGGCACTAAACGCGCATGTGACTCACTTTCCACCTTGAACTCATAACACGTGCACACAATAGCCACCAATTTAAGTTAAATCAGTCTCCTTCAATTTGCCATACAAAATTAATTCTTTTTTTCATTAGCATTTATTATAGGCTTTAGAATTATTTGTTTTCAGGATTGGGCCAAGCCCAATTAAATCTAACAAAAATAGGCAACTCATTATTATTAGCACGAGCTCCGCACACAATAAACTATGGGTCCTAATGTCCTAATGCAACGCATGAGCATGTTTGCTAGTTTCTATTAAAGTCAATTTCGCTGATTGTTCATTAAACTTGTCTCGTAGTTTTACATAACTCACATCTAGAACTTTCAAAATGGAATCTCCATTGTCTATATATTCTACCTCCTAGTATTTTCAGATATGAAAATATATAGTGGATAGAGATCCAATTCCGTCAAATCTTCCAAACAACTGCAGCACTGACCGCGACTACCATCCCCAGCAGTCTAACTCACAGCTAGAACCTACAAAACGGAATCTATTGCCTCCTCTATTTCTCAATATTCGTAGATATAAAAATAGTAGCCATGGATTCAATTTTGGTGAACCTCCAGGTGGTGGCGCTGGAGGTTATAGTGTCAAAGAAACAAATTCCCACCCTAGTAGTGATTATTGGCATATCTTTGCGCATGGATGCCTATGCTTTTCCTAAGCGTGAATAGATTGGGAGTGGCTTTACCAAATCGTCGAGATGCTTTAAGAGCAACTCCAAGAGCCCCTGTAAGTTTCAATCTTTGTATATCTCTATTTGGAGAACCATTAATGAATATTCCCTTTGTATATCTCTCGTGTCCCGGACAAGCTCTCTAATTTTTGTTCTTTATACTATAATACCTTATCATATATTGTATTTAGAGAGCCCAAAGTGTTTGGTTGGTGGTTTCGTAATGTAAATGGATAACGGAGGGTAAGCGAGTGCCGACTGCGTTGCATTAGTTTGTTTCAGCTTAGCCCGCAATCCGTTGCCCCGTAAGATATACAGGCCCATTCAAAACTGATACCGCTGCTCCTCTGCCCCGTAACCCAATCACAAACAGTGAGTCATCTTCCCCACCTAACATTTATTTGCGTTTACAGTACTGAACCAAACAAAATTAGGGATCCGCTCCATCTGTTACCATTACCGTTGTTTTTCATTCCTTTTGCGTTTGCATTTACAGTGCGCAACCAAACATCACATAGCCTCTTCAAAAGTGGAGGGTGAGAATTCCAAAAAAAAAGTGGAGGGTGAGAAGGTTGGTTTTGAAGAGTGGAAAAAATGGAAAGTGATTTAGAGAGAATATTGGAGCATGTTCTTTTTGTCTGTTCTAAATTTTGTGATAAAAGAGCCATGGAGGTTTTGATCTTCCAGAATTTCTGCCCTAAATCGATCCCAATCTGAGATCTCAGTTAGCGTCCTAATACTGGATGTTCCGGTTCCTGTTAATTTTAATTGTCAGTAGGCATAGACCGAGAGACCATCACAATGCACCACGGCAATCTGATTGTTGTGGATGTGCAATAATGAGGCTGATGCATGCAACAGCTGAGTATTGTTCTTCTCCAAGTGACAAATCTGAAATCTGTAGCAAGGTTAATAATCCTAGTCATTCTTGTACTTAAGTCTGAATCCGTGATTTTCTTCACACAAGAAATACATGAAGAATCCATGCTAAGTTTTGGAGAAAAAAAGTGTCATGCATGAAGAAACTGGACCGTAAGTGAAACAAAATCAGGGAAGCAAGTTGATCCCATGCACGTAAATACGTAATGACACACGTCAAGACCTTTTGTTTAGAATAATTTCTATTGTTGAAGAGGATTCCTTTTAGACATTGTTTCAGTCTTCACTTGGACTAGCTGTGATCTAGAATATAGACCCCAGTCCATATTTCTATCATTTTCAATTCCTTCTACTCTTTATTCAAATCGTCAGTGAGTTTAAAATGAAACTGTGAAAAATATCAAAATGTACTCTTGTCTCTCGGTCTCATTGAAAGTTGGCAGGAAGTCAGAATTTAATCTTTTTTACATGCATGCTGTAACTGTTGGATATATTATGGGCTTGACCCATATAATATTTAATAAATCAAATAAAACTTTATGGTACGTAACATTAAGCGCTGTATGGTTTAATACCGTATGGGATTTTGACTGAACGTTTACTCAGCTTATTTGGTTGTAAATTATTCATCTTAATTGAGAAGCTGAGAAAAGGACAAAGGAGTGCCACACGCGCGCACGCCGCCGTCGGTCGGGCCGGGCCGGGCCGAGGCCGAGGCCGTGGGCGTGGCGAGGCAGGCGACGAGCGGGCGTGGCCAGGTTTTGCCACTTAATCCACATAATCATGGGAGTTTCTCTCCTTTATGGTGGAGGCGAACTGATTGCGCCAGTTACCGTCTCTTCGTATCTCTGACTCCTGAATTCCTCCGCTGGCTCTCTCCCTCCCCGCCGCAGGCATAAAATAGAAAGTCCTCCGTCAGTCCTTCTTCCTTCCTTCGCTTCCGAACATCTCAGCCGCCCTTTGGGTTTTCCCGTCCCATACCTCTGCGCACACGGAGTAGCGGGAGAGCAGGTGCCTCCGGAACCCTCGTCCGCCGGCGAACCTTGCACGGGGTGTGCGGCGATTAGGTTTTTGGGGAGCGATTCCACGACTGCTCGTCCGACGTCTTCTTCCCGGTGATCGATTGCGGAACCTGTTTTCTTCCTGGTAACCGTTCGTGGGACTGCACTGTGAACACCTTTCTGCATCGACTGTGGTCCACGACTTCGAGCAACGCACTATGTCGACTAGTGCGAATGGAGCCTCCGATGCCCTCGGCATGGGACCCTCCGCTGGGTACAATCATAACTCTATGGTTACCGCACTTTGCGTTCTTACTGTATCGATCTGTATGTCATACTTGCATACTGTAGCGTTTGTTAGTGATATACACATGCACATATATGTCGTCATAAACCTGCTGATGTTTTATTTCTGGATTAAATTGACCATGAAAATGCCTAATTATCTGACAATCCAAAAACCTAATCTTAGGCAATTTTCTGTCAGTGGTTTTGCTGCTGCTTAGAAGCTGAATAATTTTGATGGCAAGAATTTTATGATATGGCGTGTCAGGATGGTGTTGTGGTTGATTGCTATGAATTGCTATCACGCTGCACATGGGAAGCCTGAATAATTTACTCTTGAGGAGCAAAAGTTCTTGGCTGCCGATAACCTATTTTGAGGCGTCGTGATTAGTGCACTTCATCCTAAGTATGAGAAAAACTAAATATCTTGCACATCAGACAAAGAGTTATGGGATGCTCTTGAGGCAAAGTTTGGAGTTTCTGATGCTGGTAGTGAGTTGTACCTTATGGAGCAGTTGTATGACTATAAAATAGTTGAAAACCGTTCTGTAGTGGAACAGGCTCATGAGATACAGGCGCTAGCAAAGGAACTAGAACATTTTCCATGTCTGTTGCCTGACAAGTTTGTGGCCGGTGGTATAATCGCTAAGCTGCCACCTTCTTGGAGGGATTTTGCTACTTCTCTAAAACACAAGAGATAAGAGATTAGCGTGGCTAAGCTTATTGGATCTCTTGATGTTGAGGAAAGGGAGAGAGCAAAAGACAACCGTGGAAAAGGAGTTGAGTCTTTCGCTGCCAATATGGTGCAGAAGAAAAACTTATTTGCATCCCGTAATAAAAAGAAGAAGAACATGCAAGAGAACAACAATATAAAGCCTAAGCAGACTGCTCAGTTTAAGAAGAAAAACAACAAGAAATATGACGGTTGCTTTGTTTGCGGGAGTGATGAGCATTGGGCAAGTGCGTGCCCAGACCGTAAATATAAGCAAGAAAAGAAATCAGCAAACGTGGTGATTAGCGAGACTGGAGGAGGAACATCTGGGTATGCTAATTCTTTACCTTTTGTTCTTTCAGTTTATCTTTCACCTGAGTGGTGGATGGATAGTGATGCTAATATTCATGTGTGTGCTGATGTTTCTTTGTTTACTTCCTATCAGGCCGGTAGGACTAAAGCCTTGCTGATGGGAAATGGTTTGCATGCACGTGTTCGTGGTGCTGGTATGGTCGTTCTGAAATTTACTTTAGGAAAGACGGTGCTATTAAAGAATGTGCAGCATGTCCTCTCCATCAAGAAGAATCTTGTTAGTGGTTCTCAAATGTATCGCGATGGCTTTAAAATTATGCTTAAGTCCAATAAGTGTGTTGTGTCGAGACATGGAACATTTGTTGGAAAAGGTTATGATTGCGGAGACTTGTTCTGTTTATCTTTGCTTGATGATGTGTGTAATAAAGTAGTGAACAATGTTAATATTTTTGGATGAGTCGAATATATGGCATTCACGACTTTATCACATTAATTTTAGCTGTCTCAGCGGCATGCAAATCTGAATTCAATCCCAAAATTTAACTTAGTCAAAGATTCTAAGTGCCAGGTGTGTGTGCAATCAAAGCAACCGCGCAAGCCTCACAAGGTTGCTGAGGCAAGGAACCTGGCACCATTAGAACTCGTTCATTCTGATTTATGCGAGATGAATGGCGAATTGACTAAAGACGGTAAAAAATACTTCGTGACATTTATAGATAATTGTACTAGATTTTGCTACGTGTATTTATTGAAAACTAAAGATGAAGCATTGCATTATTTTAAAGTCTATAAAGCTGAGGTAGAAAATTAACTTGAGAAGAAAATCAAACGTTTACGATCCGATCGCGGGAGAGAATATTTCTCAAATGAATTTTCTGAGTTTTGTGCGGTGGATGGAATTATTCATAAGAGGACGCCACCATATTCACCACAGTCCAATGGGATTGCAGAGAGAAAGAACCGCACTCTAACTGATTTGGTTAATGCCATGTTAGAGACTGCGGGACTATCTAATGAATGGTGGGGTGAGGCAATATTGACAGCGTGTTATGTCCTAAATAGGGTGCCCACAAAGAACAAATAAATTACACCATTCGAGAAATGGGAGAAGAAGAGATTATATCTCTCTTATCTGCGAACATAGGGTTGTTTGGCAAAGGTGAACGTGCCAAGCGAAAGCTTGGACCAAAGACTGTTGATTGTGTTTTTCTTGGTTATGCTATTCATAGCGTGGGTTATAGATTTTTAATTATAAATTCTAGTGTTCCTGAGATGGCTGTTGATACAATCATGGAATCTAAAGACGCTGCATTTTTTGAGAATGAATTTCCCATGAAAAATGCACCTAGCACGACTGGTCATGAATTTATAATTTCCCATGAGCATGAAAATTTTACTCCGATAGAACAAATTGAGGAACCCTATGTGCAAAATCCTGATGAGGATGACACTATAGTCACTAGAAAAAGTAAAAGACAGAGGACTGCAAAGTCTTTTGGTGATGACTATATTGTGTACCTTGTGGATGACACACCAACGACCATTGAAGAGGCATAATCCTCTCCTGATGCTGACTTATGGAAGGAAGCAGTACGGAGTGAGATGGATTCTATTATGTCTAATGGAACTTGGGAAATAGTTGATCATTCCTATGGGTGCAAGCCTATAGGGTGCAAATGGGTGTTCAGGAAAAAGCTTAGGTCTGAAGGTACCATCGAGAGGTACAAGGCAAGACTTGTGGCCAAGGGTTATACTCAAAAGGAAGGTGAGGATTTCTTTGATACTTATTCACTGGTTGCTCGATTGACTACAATTCGAGTTTTGCTTTCCCTGACAGCCTCCTATAATCTTATCGTTCATCAAATGAATGTTAAGACAGCTTTCCTAAACGGAGAGTTAGAGGAGATCTATATGGATCAGCCGGATGGATTTATAGCAAATGGTCAAGAAGGCAAGGTGTGTAAATTATTGAAGTCATTATATGGCCTAAAACAAGCTCCTAAGCAATGGCATGAGAAGTTCGACAGAACTCTAACATCTGCTGGCTTTGTTGTGAATGAAGCTGACAAATGTGTGTACTATCGGTATGGTAAGGGTGAAGGAGTTATTTTGTGCTTATATGTTGATGACATACTGATCTTTGGATCCAGCCTCAAAGTGATTGAGGAGGTGATGGAATTTTTATATAATAATTTTGAAATGAAAGATTTAGGAGAGGCCGATGTTATTTTTAATATCAAGCTTCTGAGAGAATGTGATGGCGGGGTAACTCTGTTACAATCCCACTATGTGGAAAAGGTGATGAATCGCTTTGGGTTTAGTGACTGTGAACCTGCTCCTACACCTTATGACCCTAGTGTGCTATTGAGGAAAAATCGGAGAATAGCAAGGGATCAATTGAGATATTCCCAGATCATTGGTTCGCTCATTTATCTTGCTAGTACAACAAGGCCTGACATCTCTTTTGCTGTGTGCAAACTGAGCCGATTTGTGTCAAACCCGGAAGATGATCACTGGCGTGCTCTTGAGAGAGTGATGCGCTATCTAAAAGGCACTATGAGTTATGGTATTAGTTATATCGGACATCCAAAGGTGCTAGAAGGCTATTATGATGCCAACTAGATCTCTGATGTTGATGAACTTTATGCCACAAGTGGATATGTGTTTTCACTTGGAGGTGGTGCTGTTTCCTAGAAGTCTTGCAAGCAGACTATCTTAACGAAGTCTATAATAGAAGCAGAACTCACAGCATTAGACACTGCTGGCTTTGAGGCCAAGTGGCTTCGTGATCTCCTTATGGATTTACCGGTTGTTGGAAAACCCATACCGGCTATTTCTATGAACTGTGATAACCAGACTATAATTACGAAGATTAACAGTTCTAAGGGTAACATGAAGTCCACAAGGCATGTTAAGAGATGACTAAAATCTATCAGAAAATTAAGAAACTCCAGAGTAATAGCGTTGGACTATGTTCACACGTCTAACAATCTGGCAGATCAATTCAGTAAGGGTCTGTCACGCAATGTGATAGAAAGTGCATCGAGAGAGATGGGTTTGAGACCCACATGAAATTTGCTATAGTGGTAATCTGTTCTATGTGATCGGAGATCCCGTGAAGTAGGATGGTAAAACAAGCTAGTAGTAAATTATGAGGAAAGATCCTTAGTAAGATTCATTTTTGATGCATATCTTTCCTTTCTGTAAGGCATGTTGGTTTTTACCTTAATGTGTTCTAAGTAACTTGCTAAAGCAAAGATGTTGTCCTATAGAACAACTTTTGAGGAACACACCTATATGAGTCAGAATGCTGGTCACAGTCTATGAGATTTGGGTGATCTCTAAATACTCATGAAAGGCACTGGAGTATGACTTATATGCTTCAAATAGAGGGGATGCCTTTTGCAGCCTAGTATCAGCTAAGGACTTTAGTGACATTCACCTCACACAAAACTGTCAATTCAAGGCTTAGTCCATTATTGAATTGTGACTGAGTGAAACTATTGCTCTAGATGGATGTTCAACTTAATAGTCTCCATCGAAACACTGGTATATAAAAGAAATGTGGTTCTGAGACTACTTTGTTACAAACCCTAGAGTTTGGTGGGGATTGTTGGATATATTATGAGCTTGGCCCATATAATATTTAATAAATTAAAATAAAACTCTATGGTACGTAACATTAAGCATTGTATGGTTTAATACCGTATAGGATTTTGACTGAACGTTTACTCAGCTTATTTGGTTGGAAATTATCCATCTTAATTGAGATGCTGAGAAAAGGACAAAGGAGTGCCACACGCGCGCGCGCCGCCGACGCCGCCGGCCGAGCCGGGCCGGGCCATGGCCGCGGGTGCGGGCCAGGCCGGCCGAGGCCGAGACCGTGGGCGTGGGCGTGGGCGTGGGCGAGGCAGGCAGGCGGGCGGGCGTGGTCAGGTTTTGCCACTTAATCCACATAATCATGGGAGTTTCTCTCCTTTATGGTGGAGGCGAACTGATTGCGCCTGTTACTGTCTCTCCGTATCTCCGACTCCTGAATTCCTCCGCTGGCTCTCTCCCTCCCCGCCGTAGGCATAAAACAGAAAGTCCTCCGTCAGTCCTTCTTCCTTCCTTCGCTTATGAGAGACCACATCTCAGCCGCCCTTTGGGTTTCCCCGTCCCCTACCTCTGTGCGCACGGAGTAGCGGGAGAGGAGGTGCCTCCGGAACCCTCGTCCGTCTACGAACCTTGCACAGGGTGTGCGGCAATTAGGTTTTTGGGGAGCGATTCCGCGACTGCTCATCCGACGTCTTCTTCCTGGTGATCGATCGCGGAACTGTCTTCTTCCTAGTGACTGTTCGTGGGACTGCACTATGAACACCTTCTTGCATCGACTGTGGTCCACGACTTCGAGCAACGCACTATGTCGACTAGTGCGAATGGAGCCTCCGATGCCCTCGGCATGGAACCCTCCGCTGGGTACAATCTTAACTCTGTAGTTACCGCACTTTGCGTTCTTACTGTATCGATCTGTATGTCATACTTGAATGCTGTAGCGTTTGTTAGTGTTATACACATGCACATATATATCGTCACAAACCTGCTGATGTTTTATTTCTAGATTAAATTGACCATGAAAATACCTAATTATCTAACCGTAACTATCCAAGTGACCATTTTCCCCCTAGCATGTCTATATATGAACCAGGTAAGAATGTTCCACATAGCTGACTATACATGCTGTAACTATCCAAGTGACCATTTTCCCCTAGCATATCTCCGGCCTATATATGAACTAGGTAAGAATGTTCCACATAGCTGACTATACATGCTGTAACTGTCCAAGTGACCATTTTCCCCTAGCATGTCTCCTATATATGAACCAGGTAAGAATGTTCCATATAGCGCTGACTAAATATCCTTCCTTGTCATGTTTTTCACATTGCATTAGAACGAGGGGAACGATGTGCTTTGCACGATTCGGTAAAACCCTGGAGGAAAATAATATGAATTGTTTGACTCTTTTGAAAGTGCAAATAGTTAAAATGAGTTACTACGTTGACACGGTGTCCATAGGACCATAGCAAAGTTCAAAATTACCGTTGACCTCTGTACTTTTCCTCCATTGCCCCCAAGTCCCAACGTGTAGCGTGGCAACATCCGTAGTCTGAACGTGGATTATTCGTACGAACATTTTGAATATTTCGTAAGAATTGTTGCTGTCCGAAGGCTCGTCGTAGTATCATATCTGCTGGCTAGTGACAGGAAGATAATTAAGCAGGAGAATACTCTACCAGTGACACACGTGTCGTATTCCATACCGGGGAAACGACGACGATGTTCCTTATAAAATTCCAGTCGTCAACACCAGGGCATTGCAGGCCAGGTGTTTTCATTATTTTAGCTTTATAACAAAGGCTTGAAGATTATTACAGGGCATGCGTTTATACTTGTTCTGAGCTATCTTCTTGTTTCCTGGCCTGCATCTCAAGCTTCAGTTCGGGCACAGACCTGATGTTTTCCTATCTTTCTTCTAGTGCCGTAGACTTCTGGGATCCTTTAGTTATTATTTCTAGACAATGTTTTTTAAATTATGATGGTACGAATTTGTGCGTGAATGTGATACTCAGCCTCCCAAACGTCTCGGCGTAGTAAGTATCAAGAAACTTACAGTTTATATGCGCGAACGAAGTGGCTTACAAAGTGGCTTACGATGTGGCTTACATGTTTATATGTGTTGCCAACAAACTTACAACTTACAGTTACTCCCTCCATCCTAGAATGGATACCATACTAGGTTTAATCAGAATCAAACTAACTTAAATATGATAGTTTAGACCGTTCAAAAAAAATGATAGTTTATAGAAACATTTAACATTCTAAATAGACATGTTATGAAAATATATATTACATGACAAATCAGATAATAGTTATTTAGTATGGTATGCATTAATATCATTTTGACATAAATTAGTCAAACTTAAGATAGTTTAACTGAAGTATTGTAGAATTACTTTTTTTTTGGGGCCGAGTACATATATGCCCTTAAACCCGGCTTGATCCGCTTCTTTTTTCATCCAAAACAGTGTTTTTCTCTCACAAATTCCTCCAGATTCCTCCAGAATTTCTCCAAGCGAACGGGAATCTGGAGGAATTTGTGAGAGGAAAACACTGTTTCGGATGAAAAAAGAAGCGGATCAAGCCGGGTTTAAGGGCACGCGAACGGGGCCATCAAAGTCTAAAACAGTGGCCTATACTATTAAAGAGTAGTATGATGATACATTGGTTAAGAGCAACAACAATGTATTTAGACTACCCAGTCCATTGCCTAGACGATATACTATGATGTCCCAACTTGATTGTCATATATTTTGACTTGAAACAATATGTCGGGGACCAATATTAGGGTACCCGAAGAGGAGGAGCTAATGACCGTCAACGTTGATTCATCCGCGCGATCAAGAGCGCGACTACACCACTTGCCGGGTCACTCCTCGTCCGTCCACCGAGACCATGGGCCCCGCCTCAAGCTGACTCCCGAGGACTGGCTCCGCCTCGCCCGACGTCTAAGGGCAGACTCCATCTCGCCCAACCCCCGAGGACCGGCTCCGCCTCGCCCGACATCCGGGGGCTGGCTCCGCCTCGCTCGACTACCAAGGGCTGGCTCCGCCTCGCCCGACATCTGAGGGCAGACTCCACCTCGCCCGACGTCTGCGCGCTACTCCTTCATAACTACGCGCGTAGATAAGGCAGGACACTCAAGTCAACCGCAATACCGAGGACCATACCCTGCACGTATGCAGGAAGGTACCGTTGGGATATGACAAGATGGGTGATTTAAGCCCTTCCAGGCATGTCAGAGCCCGAATAGTGTTGTAGGCGCCGACTGCCGGAGCGGGATGGGACGTGACCACTTGCTGACAAAGCCAGAACATGGCATCATCAGTGGACAGACGCCCAGCGCGGCCCTATCAGGATCAGCGGATATGCACCCAGCATGGAGCTATCTCTGGCATCGTCTGCCGTGTCAGCAAAGCTCGCTCAGAGGAAAAGGAAGACACGACATCTCGGTAGGACCTCCTTTGCCTCTGGTTTTTCTTCTTTCTCCCATCTGTAATCAATGCTTCCCCTTGGTCTATAAAAGGGAAGGCAGGACACCCCACTAAGGGGACCGATCGATTGAACACACCACGCATCACATCACACATAGCTGAGTAGCGACCAAGCTCTCAGCAATCATTCGACCTTTCCATCAGAGACTTGTGATCTTTTTCTCTCTCGCCCGTTTGTAACCCCTACTATGAACTTTTCAGTGCAAATAACACGAGCAGCAACCATGAACTGGACGTAGGGACATTCTACCCGAACTAGTATAAACCTTGTGTCTTTTTAGCACACCATCCGGGCCAGATGCGCAATAATACAAATTTACACATTGGTGTTTACTCGAAACACCGACAAATATGTACGTTAATGATGATGAATTTAAAGATATGATGAAAAATTGTAAAGAGAGATGTACATAGAATAAATATGTGGTACATGATGGGTTTTTGTTTAGAACTAACAGCCTATGCATTCTAGTTGGTTCCATTTGTCTTTTACTATTGCAAGAGGCACATGGAGATGAAATGATGGGACAATTTGGTGCCAAGAAGACCGAAGAGGTGCTGGCCACACACTTCTTTTGGCCAAGAATGAGACGAGATGTAGAGCAGTTCATGGCTCGATGCGCCACATGTCAAAAAGCTAAGTCGTAGTTGAACACACATGATTTGTATATGCCTCTTCCCATTCCTTCTATTATTTGGGGCTGATATATCTATGGATTTTATTTTGGGATTGTCAAGGACGAAAAAAGGGAGAGATAGTATTTTTGTGGTGGTTGATCGTTTTTCTAAGATGACACATTTTGTTCCTTGTCATAAAAGCAACAATATTGTTCATATTGCTGATCTATTCTTTCAAGAAATCGTTCGATTGCATGGTATGCCTTATACTATTGTTTCATATCGCGATACAAATTGATGAGTCACTTTTTGCGCACTTTGTGGAATAAACTAGGGACAAAGTTGTTGTTTTCTATAACTTGCCATCCCTAAACTGATGGACAAACTTATCAAGTAGTGAGTCAAATATTGTCCACCATGTTTAGAGCGCAATCTTGAAGCGCAATTTGAAGATGTGAAAAGAGTGTTTGCCGTATGTTGAGTTTGCATATAACAGGATGGAATACTCCACCACCAAGGTAAGTCCCTTCGAGGTAGTGTATGGATTTAAACCGTGCTCCTATGAAACTTTTGCCTTTTTTACCTACCACTGAGAGAACACATAATGATTCTCAAAGAGCATGCTTAGTTTATTTTTAAGATACATGAAACCACTAAGGCAAATACTGAAAACATGAATAAAAAGTATAGAATTTTTAGTAGTGAAGGTACAAAGGAATCTAAACTTGAACCGGGTGATTTGGTTTGGTTGCACTTGAGAAAAGATAGATTTTTAGAGCTGCATAAGTCTAAATTAATACAAAGAGTTGCTGGTCCTTTTAAGATAATTGAGAAAATAAATGATAATGCATATAAACTTGAGTTGTTACCCGAGTTCAGCGTTAGTCCCACCTTTAACATTGTAGATTTGAAGCCATACTTGAGAAAAGAAGATGAGCCCGAGTCGACGATGACTCCACTTCAAGAGGGGAGCTGAGGACGATGAGGACATCACTCCTTTAGATGTACCAACTGATCCTCCAACCATTATGCAAGGTACAATGACCCGAGCTCAAATGCAACAATTAAATTTAAAGGTGAGCTCGTTCCTCAGCAATCCTTTTCATAGTTTTGAGAATACATTGCTACCTAATGATGTTATCTTGCTTAGGAGCATTGCAGAGGGTCATGAAGTAATTGGAGAAAGGTGTGGAGGTGGAGAAGACCAGCAAGGACGTCTAAGACAACCTAGAGGCCCAGTCCACCTCAAGTTTGAGTCTGCCATGATCTTCGGACCGGCATGCAGTAAAATGAACGCCCTAGACGCATTCGGACTCTGTTTTTGAAAATCAATGTATGCATGGAAAGATAATTTCATAACCTAACCAATGCCTTTGGTTTGAGGTCTGAATTCTATTAGTCAACGGGAATCATGGAAACAAGTCAGCATTCAGAATCTGTCAGGGTGTTGTGTCGCCGTCTTTTGGTCCTTTAGACCGTGTATCATCTTAGAGCCCGTTAGGGGGCGCGTACAGGGGGGGTGATGACCCTTAGAACTTATATTGAGTCATCACACCACATGTTAGGGTTTGGGTTTTGCTTTAGTCAATCTTTCTTCGAACAGTCGCTGTCTTCGGTTGCGAAACTCCACATTCATGATCTTGCGAAACTCCACATTCATGATCTTAATCATACAACCTGCGGTTGTCATACTTTCGAGTTCTTGCTTGTGTTCTTCGTTTCACAGGTAGGGATTAGCCTTCTTGACGAGATCAACTAGATTAGTAACACGGTTGATAACCAGAGGAGTCATGGTGCTAAATTATAGGGTTTGGATCTTTTGATCTGAAGCCAGATTGGTGTGTCACGTTCTACCAAAACAAGAGTTATCATCATCTGACGGAAGAACCCCGTCCCCATTAGGTTAACCGGATTTTTACAGTTTAGCATATAGGATAACACTACATGTGAGCCCCACATGTCAGCACACCATATTAGCATATGGACACGAGTCTAGACTCGTTTGGACTGGCTTGAGACCCAAACGACAAATGACATATTGGCGACTTAAATGGGCAATGTACTAGCTTAGGGACCGGGATGACACAACAAAACAAGCTTGAGGATCTAAATGGGTGATTTGTAAGTTTGGGGACCAAGATGACACGGTCCAACAAGTTTAACGGCCTAAATGGACGATTTAATATGATTATTGTTCTTTAGAGATATGATCATAATTATTTTTTAATCATATTTACTTGTTTTCTATATTTTTTCTATGATCCTCCAAACAGCCATTTCTATAAATTTACTATGTTTTCGGTCCTGTTTTCTATCTATATTTTTATTTTATTCTTGTGCTTTTTCTATTCGTGTGTTTTTACATTATGTTTCAAAGAGCCCTGAGAAGAGTGAGATCGTTTGAATTTTCATTCCAAGTCATCAACTTGCGGGTTGTGGCAGCTAGACCTGAGCAAATATGGCTCGGCCCAGATTGAGCCTGTCAGGTTAAGCCCGGCCCATGACTGCTTGCTAGATGGGCCTGGAGCTGGCTTTAATAGCCCATGAAAAAAATAGGCCAGCCCGGCCTAAGTATTTATTAAAACCCGCTAGACCTGACAGGCATATCAACCGTCAGTCAGCCTGGAGCGGCTGCGGCATTTACTAGAAACACAGCGCGGCAAAAGCCACGCCATCGTTGGAGGGGGCATGGATGATAAATTCTTTATTCTAGAAATTGGCATATGGGGTATTGACATTTGTTTGGGCCCATATTTATTTCGCTATATTTGATAGAATAGAAATCTTCAAATTCAATTTGCATATTTGCATAGGGATACAACAGTCATTTGGAAACTGTGAGGTGGCTAAAAGTTCACGAAAATTCTTGTCCTTTATTATTGTTCAATAATGCCCAGTGTGCCTCAAGGTAAAGTCAAAAGATTATGGTTAGCTACATGTTGTTAAGTAACTTTTAGATAGGATCATATTCCTTTTACAACAGCTTCCAAGCAAAAAAAAAAATGCTTATCATGTGCCCTCGGCTGATGAAAACTGAATCATATTTCTCTTGTCATGTAAAATGCGTAGAAAATCACATTGCCATTTAAAATCGTTGCATCTATTAACAAGATTGTCATAAAACCTGCATTGGCTTTTTGCATATAAAAACATGAAACTAAGAATTAAGTACTGAAATGAGCAAACTCTAAGTAAAACAAACTACATTAGTTAATGGGTGAAATATTTTCTCAAGGTAATATTAATTTTGTGCTTGTATGAAGCATTGTTGCTTGACAGAGTTTTTTTTTATATATAAGTATAACTGATTGTATAATGTAGGCATAGGTGCTAGTGCCCTTCTCAATAGCTTCGACATTCAGAATCGTGACCATCAAACAGCATAGTTGCTCAATACCTTCGACATGCAGCGTAGGTCCTGCTGTTGAATCATGTCAGAGTACTTGCTCTATGGAGATGAATAAGTCCAGTAAAAGGCGCTCCTAAGCCACTCGCGGCTCCACGGTGACCTTTGACATTGCAACGCATTCATGCTTCTCCACACCCCACTGTCAACTCCTTCAGTATGTAGATTGGCGGTACAGGGAAAGTAGGGAGGGAAAGCAGGGAAAGAAGGCAAGGACGCGAGCAAGACATGTTTTCACTGAGCAGCCAGCCTTGGAGGCATTTTGTCAAACAGTTTCAGGGCGTTGTCCATGTCGGAGGCTGCTCCAGCTGCCGGAGCGCTGGACTGTGCGCTCTTCTGCGTGAGAGCTCGCATAGGGGCTCGTGGGAGCTGCAAACGCTGGCGCTAGTTGTCTCCGTAAGCGTGCCTTGTGACGGCTACGCGCTCCTCTGCCGGCCCGCCGACGGCGGTTTCCAGGCCTTCGCGAGGAGCTTGCCCGCAATCTTCGAGCTCGGTTGCGCGGTCGGGTGGAAGCAAGGTCGGCTGCGCGCGATGGCCGCAGGCGCCTCTTTGAGCGAAGGCGCAGCGGGCGGCGCCGGGAGAAGCCCTGGCCAGGGAGAGGGAAATCGTAGACCCCGTGAATGGTCATTCCAAAATTGGATACAAAACAAAAGTTAGCAACTTAGCTTGAACTAAGAGAAAGCCCTCGTGTCGTCGCCTACTGCACTGCCACAGCCATGGCCTCCTCGTCGAAGCTCCGGATGGCTGTAGAACCTTTGCTGCAGGAGGAAGCCACGAGCAACGAAATCTGAGCGCTACCACGGTCCTCTCGTTCGGTAGTTGACGAGGCTCTTTGAGGTGCTAGAAACGGTGCATGACAACCTGGTGCAAGAAAGCGAGGTGGCCAGCTGGAGCATGCAAGAGTTTTCTAGAATGCTGTCTCCCAATCGGTAGTTGATCGACGTGGCCGTTTCAGGTGCTAGAAACGTGGCCTAATGTGGTGCATGATAACATGGTGAAATTAGATTCGTCATTCAAGAGAAGAGATGCCCCAGTAGTCCAACAGTCGCCTTGACCCAGTAGTGAGTAGTCCAACAGTCAGTCGATCACTAATTCACCATCTCTTGTGTATAAATGAGAGGTGAAGAGATTATGTTTTCACTTTTCACTTTCCTCCTCTCACTCTCCCTCTCTCCGAGAGCCTCTCATTCCAACGGCGGCTGGTGGCTGGCAAGAAAAATATCGAACTCTCGAAGCACTAGATAGAACATCGAACGGAGCAACACTCTAAAGAACATATGCTTACAGTTCTTCACCATCAGAATAGAGAGTTGAAGATGCCGAATATTGGTGTAGCGTAGACAAAAAAAGAGGTCGAGATCTCTGGATCAAAAGCAAACCAACTTCTTCTTTTGATAAGCACACAAAATGCCAAGATCAACAGATCTGACAAAACAAACTCTACTGGCCTTTCGCTGACTACAGATCGGACATCGTAGGAAGAGGCCAGAGAGACTTTATTCCGAAGTATCATCATCGCCACCATCTTATCGATGACACCAGAAACTGAGGGCATGTTTTGGACTGCTTCACGGACTCTGCTCCACAACTCGAGTTTATGGAGCACCTCTTTACGTGCTCCCACAGCTCCACCCTTTTTCTCAAATAGAGTGCGTGGAGCTGAACCTGTTTGGCCGAAAAACTACGGAGCTAAAAAAAAACATGGAACGGAGCTGTCTCAATTCTCAAACGCCCCCCAAATCATGGATCAACAAAGATCCAGAAACCTAATTAAAACTACGAAGGAGAAGGATATTGAGCCCCGCTCCCTCTATACACCGACGATGACGCCGATTAGAAGAGAGGAGGAGGACCGAGACGTGTTTTCCGGGAGGAGGGCGGCGGCGGCGGCGGCTGGGGCGATGCATCGTTTTTGGAAGTTGTGGTTAGGCCAGAATAAATGTGTGGTGAGAATTCTGAGAGTATTATTTAATTGTTTGTTCAAATGATCGGTAAATTTTTAGACTTTTGATGTTATGCTCAATAAAATATACGTACTAATTAGTAGGCTTTCTTTTCATATTTTAATCTAGTGTTGAGACTTGTCACGTTTTTTCCTCTAGATCTGTTTAAATATTTGCTCCTTATTTATTCGTATTCAATGGGGGTGCTAAGAGTTGTTTGGGGTCCATGTGTTGTCACCGTAGCTTGTTAATATGCATGAGCTCTGTATTCTTTTGATGCCTTGCAGAGTTTTAGTTTTTTTCCTCTAACAATGCAACATTTCTGTGCATGTAGAGCTTGGAAGTGATGACCGATCGAGTCGATCGAAGTGGTAAGTGATCATGAAGAGGAGGGCCAAGAAGAGGTGGAACTGCAGGATCAGCCTAGCGGAAAACGTCGCAAGAAGTCTCATGTTTGGAAAGATTTTGAAGAGTTAGAATCTGATGACCTGAACTTGAACTACGCTAATCTGCAAGAAAATTCTCACTGCTCGCAGTAAGAATGGAACTTCTCACTATCCAAATGCATGATAAAGGGCAGGCTAGTCTTAATCAGTAAGTTCTTCGGGCTAAGGGTAATCATGCGGCGCAGATTCTCTAACTTGAAGAACAAAAGTCACCGGTGCCTTCTCCTCATCCCGATTCCATTCATTCCTCATCCAACAGTTCTCTTTCACAAAGGTTTCAAGAATCAATTAGCTCAACCCATTTGACAGCCCAAACAAAGGCCCAGCTCGCGAGAAGTGGAATCGGTTGACTACAGGCGCTATGTATTTTTGGCGGGTAAATAAGCAGCGACAGCACATTTTTGGCGCCAGATTTTGTTTCGCCCGGCGGATGGCAAGCGCCGCCGATGGCGGCTAGACACAGTCATCTCGTCAACAGGGAGCAGCGAGCGCGTGTTGCCGATCTGGTACGTGTGATAGCTGCTGCTGCTGCTGTTGCGCGTGGACGACAGCAGCAACGTCGTCGTCGCGAAATTCTGGCCTGGGCAGAGGTCTGTCGTTGGAGCTCACCATCTTCCTTCACGTGATCTTGCTTTTCTACAGGTAGCCAAAATCAATCTTTCATCTTTCAGGCTTATTTTTTTGTAAGCCAAAAATTTAGACTTGCTTGTTTTTGTGTAGTACTCGTTGATTCAGACCTTGCTTACAGGTAACCAAAATAAACTTTTTCTCTTTCAGTCTTCCGATTCAGACATGGCAAAACCAAACAAGTAAGTTAGGTTTACCTTTTAATTTATTTTTCTTTGTTTGCATCCAGACGTGCCTTGCAATAAATATACATTTATTTTTCATGTAGGGAGAATGTGAATCCTACTTGGTTACCTTGGATTGGTCAGAAATTCAGGAACTTGGAGGATGCTTGGTCTTTTTGGATTGATTATGGAGGTCATGCAGGTTTTGAGGTCAGGAAGAGGTACACAAATGTTGGTACTGATGGAAAGGCAACATCTTGTAGATATGTGTGTGCTAAGGAAGGTCGAAGAGCACAGGACAAGAGGGATCATGCCACCAAAAATCCTCGAGCTGAAACAAGGACATGTTGTCTAGTTCGGATGGGTCTAACATTAGATCGTGTGGCTGGATAGCATCTACAAGTTTAAGGAGAAATGGGCTGAATGTTACATGAGGGATGTTTTTACATTGGGAATGAGAAGCACACAATTAAGTGAGAGTTTCAATAGTGACTTGAAACAGCATCTGAAATCAGATTTTGACATCATTATGTTCTTAAAGCACTTTGAAAGGGCAGTGCAAGGAAAAAGAAACAAGGAACTAGATGAAGAATTTGAAGCTAGGAAAAAGCTACCAAGAATAAGAATGAAGACACCTATGTTAGTGCAAGCAAGTAAACTTTACACCCCCCAAATATTTGAAGCATTCCAAGCTGAGTATGAAAGATCCATGGCTGCATGTACTAGACCATTGCATGAAAATAACACATATGCTATTTCTATTGTGAGATCTGATGGTGATTTAAGTTCTGAACAAGAGCGCATAGTTGTAGGTGATCCTTTGGAGCAAAAAGTTTCATGTAGCTGTAACCAATTTGAAAGGACAGGTGTATTGTGTAGCCATGGATTGAAAGTTCTTGACTTGATGAATATCAAACTATTGCCTGACCATTATGTGCTGAAGCATTGGACAAGGGGAGCAAGGTATGAAACTGTACAAGATAATAAAGGAAGGAGCATCATCGAAGATCCAAAATTAGATGCAATGCTTCGATATAAGTATATGTCTCACAAGTTTCTGAATCTGGCATATCAAGCAGCAAGCTCTCCAGAGTGTTGCCTATTGGTAGATGATGCACTTGATTGTCTTGGTAAGCAACTACAGGACAAAATTAGTGCACCTACAAGCATTTTGTCTGATTCATATAATGTCCAACTCTAACCTGATATTCAACAAGATGAAGATTTCCTTGGAGCTGCATGCCTAAGGAAAAAAGAGGTTCAACCAAAAAGTTCAAAGCGGAAACGAAGTTGGCTGGACAAGACACGAAAGTACAAGAAAAAGGTGCCAAATAAATCCAACGTATGTTGCTGAAACCCTTTCCAAAATAATGTTTCTATTCACTAGTACTTGCTAAATTTCAAGTTTGGATGATTTATGCAGCATGGAGAAAATAGTGCAGCTGTAGAAACACAAGTATCAATGGATGATGCTAGCAATGTCTTCACTGGCTACACCAATTTGTTGATGGTAGTTTCAATATTTGTCTTTTTCAACTTGTAGAATTAGTTTAAATATTAATTTTTTTCAACTTTTCCTTTGTGTTTCTAGGGACTTAGTAACATCGATGATTTCCTCTAGGACCCTAATCGTTGCTGCAGGGGAAGGATATTTTGTTCTTTTGGGGTGAATGTGGTTAACACTTGCTGCAATTATTTGGCTAAACTTTGCAAATTGATGTACTGTAAAAGTGGCTGGGGTTATTTTGGAGCATGAGCGCTATGCAAAATATTTAAGTGAAATGGTTGTTAAATTTGCACTAAAAATAGTGTCCGTATATGTTTATGTATTGAATTAGCCGCTATTCTCGTTTTATTTGTCTCTCCCGTCAAGCTGGGCTTATTTCTCCAAATCTGGGCTTTGTTTGGGCCATAATCTTCTTGTGGGCTGACTGCTATATGTGGAAAGTAGTTCAGAGGAGCAGCAGCCGTTGGATGTAAATTGAGTGGCATCTGGAACGGCCAAAGTCACCGGTGACTTTTCTTAACCAAGTTAGAGAATCTGCGCCCGTAATCATGATAGCTTTGTTGCTCTGAAAAACCGTAAGTTTGACCCAGATCTTATTAGGAGGGCAATAGCTGTTTTTCTTACTGGTGGTGAGCATGCCTTTTCAGTTGTTGAGGAAGTTGGATTTCGTTATCTTCCTAACTGTTATGTCCCAGAGTTTAAGAAAATTGGTCGTTTCAAAGTGAAGAGAGATATCATAGTTATGTACCAAACTGAAAAAGATGCTTTAAAAAAATATTATCTGATGCACCTGGAAGAATAAGTTTCACTTCTGATAATTGGAAATATAAGACCTCAAAAGATAGCTATTATTTGCATAATTGCACACTTTATTGATGCTGATTGGAAGTTACAGAAGCGAATAATATTATTCAGTGAATTGCTTCCTCCCTATGATACATGTTGATGAGTCTGCTGCTGAAGAACAAGTTAATAAAGTTGTAACCAAGCTTTATGAGTTATTTGATTTGATGACTACAAGGCATGAATTCTGGCCATCTATCACCAATCCGAGTAATAATGTTGAATATAATCGACAAGATGACTTGTTTGATGATTATGCTGATTACTTGACCATTGTTGCACCACAAAGTCAGAAATCTCAGTTGGATCTGTATCTGGAAGAACCTACAAAAGACCCAAAAGTTGATTTGGACATATTGGAATTTTGGAAGGCCTCATCTGTGAGTTATCCAGAACTTGCAAGTATGGCTCGAGATCTCCTTACCATCCATGTTTCTTCAGTTGCCTCAAAGTCTGCATTAAGTACTGGAAAAAAGGTGATAACTCCTTGTTGAAGTTCACTGAATACAGAAACAGTGGAGGCTTTAGTTTGTTTGCTATATTGGGTGCAAACGAAGAAGGACATAGGTAATGTACATGTTCTGATTTTTTTTTAGATTAATACATGTTCTCAGTTTAATATTATCACATCACATGTTCTAAATATGTGAATTTGGTTTTGATTTCAAATTGCAGCCACAGAAGCTACTAAACTTGATGATATTGATGAGGTCATGGCTGTTGATTAGAATTTCAGGTGGTTTCCTTAAACTCAAAAGTTTATATGTTCACATGCAAGTCAAAAAAATTTACACTATATTGTTTTGCAGGGTTCTAATATTCTTCGGTCGTTTTGGTGAAGCTTGCAGCTGGAGAAGTGTTCTTCCTTTTGTTGATCGACAAGAATCTTTTGGTTTTGGATAAATAGATATGTCAAAAAAAATTACACTATATTGTTTTGCAGGGTTCTAATATTCTTTGGTCGTTTTGGTGAAGCTTGCAGCTGGAGAAGTGTTGTCCCGGAGTGGAAGCCACCGGTCCTGAGTTTGAGCCCTACTCGGCTCAGCGATTTCCCACCGTGGGGATTTATTCCCAAAACAATAATCTTGTAGGTCCTGGACACTCGCGTGGCGCTACAATGGGACTACGACGTGCCCGTCATCTACGAGGCTCATGTGGCTTCGGTGATTTCCAGAATGACGTTTGAGGTGTATAGATTGTAGCTTCTAGGGGTGTGCATGTGTGTGGTGGTGTGAGTGTATTGTGTAGAGTACAGATACTACAACTTGTACACTAGGAGTCCAGGCTTAAAAAAAAAGTGTTGTTCCTTTTGTTGATGACAAGAATCTTTTGGTTATGGATAAATAGAGATATAGAAGGTCCATGTCTCTGTGAAGTAGAGCTAGATGCTTTGGGTAACATAGAATCTTTTGGTTAAGGCACTACGCAGTAGCTTGGAGAAATGTAATAGCTGCCTACTTTTATTTGTTTGGACTTTAATTTGCTAGACTGTCAGGACTCTGCAATTTGCATAATGCTGGTTCATTGGATTACATTAAATCCAAGTTAAATTAGGTTATTCTCTGGTATTCTACTATTCTGTTCACTGACTGATGCATATTGCCTCTTAGTCTTGTCTGCGTACCTGTGATAGCTATTGAAATATGAGATTACCGGAATGGCAACAAAGTAAGCTAAGATCAATTTATGTACAACATGTAGCTGCTGCAAGTGCAAGGTTTGTTCGGGCTACTGGGACGGGCCTGGGATTTAATATTTCATTGTGGGACTTGGCCCGGCCAACTTAATGGGTGGGCTTGGATACAAGTCTACAAAGCCCGAAGGACCCGGCCCGAGAAATCCTCACGTCTAGACTCTAGCGGCAGCTTTGGCTCGTTTTCCCTCTCCTGCGGTTGTCAGTGTTGCCATCCTCAGCAATCAGCATCTCGCGAATTCTCTGTCGCATGTACCGTGTGCTTGTGCTTGGCCTGGGGGCTGCGGGCCGCGGAACAAACCCCCGTTCCCTTTTCTCCTCGTGCCAGGTGTACGTATCTCAAATTCTCAATGCAGACTAGTATGGAATATTCCGGCAAGTTGGTACTCGTAACGAAGATGTATATACAGACACACCCTATGCTCTACAATAATTTTCGTTCATTCACATTACTCATTTTACTAATGTGTGCATGCGACGCGTAAGTATATGCCAAGAGACCCGTCAGGGAGGTTGGTGTTGATCTCCTTTGTCAGCTAGTACTTGGGCTACAGCTTGTAGTCGTAGGTGGTGTGCACACGCGCACGTCGATTATTCGCGTTGCTACGTGACAAACTGGCGTCGAAGCCGAGATACCAGTTGGGTGTCTGCGCCAGATTCTCAAACGTACTTTTGCTCAGCGAACAGTACTTGTACTTTTCAGACTGTTGGCTCGCTGAAAAGAGTACTGTTCGTTTAGCCAAAAAGACATGATAAAAAGTACTATTTGTTGGTTTATTATAAGCCAGGTCCGATAAATTCAAGCGAACAGGAAATGTATAGTGCATGCGTAATGATTCGGTGATACGTATGCACAGCCTACATAATTAGGCATATAGTCATCTAGTACAGCTCTACCTTAATAAACTATTCCCAGGCACGTTTACAATGTGATTCGGTAGTGGTAAATCTTTTAATTTATTTTCGAGGATTAGCGAGTAGCTACCACACTACAAAATGCACGAAATAATTTATTCATATGCACAAGAAAAGTGAATGTAGGGACATGATAATTTTTTCAACATAATATAGATGATAAAGATGCTCCCATACACACACACTCACCCTATATGCACACACATATGTCCTGTCTCTGTGAGTACCTCCAAACAGGACAGGTTTGGACCTAGGGCTCTGGCCCTAGGTATGACCTAAAATATCTCTTATAGTCGATGAAGTGCAATGTTCTTTTTCATGATGAGGCCAAATTTTTATTAGGCTTCACTTTCATGTTATGGAAGACCTTATACCACATGTAAATTTTTGGTCTACTTTGAAGTATCCCTAGACATTGAGCCAAATTATGTACTCTCAAATCGGTCCAGTTCTAGAGAAAAAAGAGATGCCTCTAGCCTCCCCGTCTTCCGCAATCTGGGTCACAATCCCTATGCCTCATCCTTCTCTAGACTCAGGACTCTAGACTCCTGGTGCTGAGGTCTTAGGGGTCCTCTGTCTACAAACTACGCTTCTAGGTCAGAGTCTTGAACTTGGGGACATGTCACATGTTGGGTGGCTGGCCCACCTAGCGGCAGCACGGGTAAAAGCTCTAGTTTGGTTTTGGTGAATTAATAAAACCCTAAGTGTTAACATAGTTTATCAAAGTGATCATGAGATAGGTAGCACATTCCAAGTAATGAAGCAAGTGGTGAAGATCATGATGATGGTGTGACCATGGTGATGATCAAGTGCTCGGCTTGGAAAAGAACAAAGAGAAAAACAAAAAGCTCAAGGCAAAGGTGAAAATTGATAGGAGCTTTTTTGGTTTAGTGATCGACACACTTAGCGAGTGTGATCATATTTAGGATCGATAGCCGTATTATTAATAGGGGTGAAACTCGTATCGAAATACGGTTGTCAAAGTACCCCTAGATGTTCTAACTCATTGCATATGCATTTAGATTCTAGTGAGTGCTAACACCCTTGAAAATATTTGTGAAAATATGCTAACACATGTGCACAAGGTGATACACTTGGTGGTTAGCACATATGATTAAGGGTGGCGAAGTTGGAGTTGAGAAGGGGTTGTCTCAAGGTGACCGGATGCTGCTCTAGCAGCGACCGGACTCAGCAGCCATGTTCGGTCAGTGACGCGCAGTGAAGGCCACCCTCGGTCTTTTGATCAGACGCTAAACAGTGAATGTGATCAGACGTGCAGGGCCCGCGTCTGGTCAGAAGGTGACATACGCTGACGTCAGTCATGAAGCGTTGGCGCATAGAGGAGAAGAAGGACCGGACTCTGGCCTGGGTCCGATCACACCTAAGCGGACACATCCGGTCATGAAAAATCACCTCTGGGTGCTTACTGAAAATGATATGACGTTGGGTTATCGCGGGGAGCGACACGTCTAGTCGTTGGGTGATCGCACGGGCGCGCGCGTGAGCAGGTCTGGCACAAGCGTGTTCGGTCCTGTCTCCTATGTGTCTAGTCATCACTTGAGTGCTGGCGCAGGCGAATCTGACCGTTGGGATCGCATGGTGGAGAATCAAAGGAAGGAACACATGGCGTAGATCTAGGGACCGAACGCTAGGGTCCTGCATTGGTCGACCCGACCTATGCGTCCAGTCGCCCCGTAGAGGCAGAGCAATGTGAGCCCAATGGCTCTATATGGTTGGGAGCTCTATTTAAGCCCCATGGCTGGCTCAAGTTCACTCTCTTGGCCATTTACATGGACATAGCAACCTTGTGAGCATAGCCAAAGCCCTCCCACTCATCTCCATCATTGATTCATCATCTTTGAGAGATTGGGAGTGAATCCAAGTGTATTGCTTGAGTGATTGCATCTAGAGGCACTTGGTGTTCGTGTTTCGCTGTGGGATTCACTTGTTACTCTTGGTGGTTGCCGCCACCTAGATGACTTGGAGCAGCGAGGATCATCGAGCAGAGGAAGGTGCTTGTCTCTGGCTCCGATCGTGGTGATTGTGAGGGGTTCTTGACCTTTCCCCGACGGAGAGCCAAAAGGAAGTCTAGTGGATTGCTCGTGGCTTTGTGTGATCCTCATCTTGTATTGGTTGTACGACACTCTATTGAGGGTTTGGCGTGTGTTGCCAATTAGCACATGAACCTCCAAGTGAGTGAATCGCCACAACGAGGACTAGCTTACCGGCAAGCAAGTGAACCTCGGTAAAAAAAATCTTGTGTCATCTTGTCTGAGGATTTCTTGGTATTCATTGTGATTGATTGGCTCCATCATTGTGATTGGCTCAATTCCTCTACACAGCGGTATAATCATTATATTCCCTACCTTGCATTTACATTTCTAGTGTTGCTTCGCTCTTTAGTGTAATTAGTTTTAAGAGCAAGCTTGTGTCGGGTCTAGTGGTTAGTATGGCTCTTTAGTTAGTCTTTGAGAGCACACTAACATAGTGTAGTGACATAGCCATTGTGTGCTTAGAGATCATAGACACCAGAATTGTGGTAGGTGGCTTGTATTTTAGTAGGCTAGTGTGACAAAACCACCTGAGCTAATGCCCTCCCAAGAGTACCTGTCTACCATTAGACACTAAATACCCAGGGGAGCGCACTAATTCAGATTGTTCCATCGAGCACACCCAACGAGAGAACTCAAAAATCCACATTTTTCATTAGGATCATAAACGAGAGGATAAAGCTTACAACATTCCTAGCCATTTCTTACATCACTTTATTACAACATCAGAGTACTTAAACAAGTTGAATGCAACAACGGAAATTAAACATATTATCAGAGTTACAGCGGAAACAAAGATTAATCTAATGACATGGTGAAGCATTAACATAGTGGACATTTCTATACAAGATATGCTAGCAGATTATATATCTTTTCTTATAAAAACCTTTAGTGAGGGTTATAAATAAACACTACGATCGCAGCGTGAAAAGAATCCTCTCTGAGCCCACCAGAAGGTTTTCACACACAAAAGTCAACTCTAGTATCCACCTGTCACCTGCAACAGGGGGAACAAAACCCTGAATACTCGATTGTACTCAACAAGACTTACCTGACAAGAGGAAAATCAAAGACTCCAAGGATAGGCAAGGCATATTTGGCTTGTTGGTTTATTGCATTTGCAGGAAGCATTACTAATGTTGCATCCTTATGTTCTAAGTTTTTAGCAGTTATTTTTAGTTAATTAGCTAATCATTCTAAGTAAGCACCTAAGCTACTTTCAAGCATGTGGTAAGCAATCAGACCCATTTTACCATCTCTCATATTCCAGTTCTTACTACGGTGCTAGACCATAGCCAAGTCGGTACCGTTCATAGAAATGGTGATTCGTAAATCAATGTATCCCAGCTGGGTACCCCAAAACACACGCCTTGCTTGTACCCCTGGCACAAACGAGACCAACCCATTTCACTCTTATCGAGGGGTCTAGGTCCCCATCCAAACTTGGACTCAAAGCCCCCACACTGGAGACCCGGTCTCAGTGTGGTGCTTAGACCTCCACTTTTTCCCACCTCCAATCAGTCGGTCCGGAAAGAGCCAGAACCCACGACAAGAGCGCAACGAGCCTTCCCGCTCCCATAAGCAAGTTGTTTACACCAAAATTTGGGAAGAAGAATTGCAGGAACTCGAAAGCTCCCAAGATCGTGTCATCGAGGAATCGATTGCATAAAGGTCGGTATCAGCTGATTCGAATGCAGTACTAGAATCAGCTCTCTTCAGATAGCGCCAGCAGATAACGATAAAAGCTACGGTTGGCGTCAGAAAAAAAAACATGTTGGACTCTACAAAAAGGGAAAGATTAGGGTCTAAGTTATCTTAAATTAGGAATGTTTTCTCTTATGCTAAAGATTATAATGAGTCGTGCTTAAGTAGGATTCATGCGTAGGTTCCGGGTATAAATATTGGACCCCTACTATTGTAAAGGATACACAGTCAATTAAATACAAGTTACTTACTTTTTTGGCTCCGACCACCCCTTAGGAGTAGGAGTAGAGTAGATCTCGGCGAGTTCTTCAGTGAGCAGGGCTGCATCGGTCCGACCGACCTCCGACTTGTCTGTAAGTACTGTCATGGCTTATACTTCTGTTCGTACGGCTACATTGATCTGGTCGACCTCCACTGTGACTCTGGTATAAGCTAGTTATCAACTCTTGTCTAGTTCAAGTACGGCTGCATCGATCCGGTCAACCTCTACTGCTCAAATTAGATTAAGGTCAAGTTATCGGCTCTACCTAAGAATGGCAACATTTGGGTAGATTCTGTTTACACCGAAATTTGGAAGAAGGGTCACAGGGACTCGAAAGCTCCCAAGATCATGTCATCAAGGAATTAATTGCATGCAGATTGGAACCAGCTGTTTCGAACGCAAAACTAGAATCGTCTTTCTTCAGATAGCGCTAGCGGATAATAACAAAGGTTATGATCGGCGCTAGGACGAGACATGTTGGACTCTACAAAAAGGGAAAGGTTAGAGTCCAAGTTATCTTAAATTAGGAATGTTTTCTCTAGGGTCAAAAATTGTAATGAGTCGTTCTTAGACAGGAGTCATGCACAGGGCCCGGGTATAAATATCAGACCCCGGATATTGTAAAAATACAATCAATCCAATATACAAGTCATTTACTTTTTTGGCTCCGGCCACCCCTTAGGACTAGGAGTAGAGTAGATCTCGGCGAGTTCTTCAGTAAGTACGGCTGCATCGATCCGGTCGACCTCCACTGCTTGTTATAAGTACTGTCATGGCTTATACCTCTGTTCATATGGCTGCATCGATCCGGTCGACCTCCACTGCGACTCTGGTATAAGTTAGTTATCAATTCTTGCCTAGTTCAAGTATGGCTGTATCGATTCGGTCGACCCCCACTACATGAACTAGATCAAGGTTAAGTTATCAGCTCTACCTTAGAATGGCAGTCTTTGGTAGATTCATTAAGTTGCCGATATTGCTTTCATTATTTATCTAAATTACAGCAATATCACTCTGCCCGATTGGGATTGATCTAGATCAGCCTTACATCTTGTTTAGCCCATTGTTTGTTAATCTGAAACTGATCTAATCTACACGTTAAATGATGAGTTACGTTTTATAGGCTATTTTACATCAATCTTGATCGTGCACAGCGTGCGGTTAAAGCATGTTGCGTCTTGAGTAGATTTATCGGCTAGCGAGAACCGTTCCATGGCCCGTTATCATGGCCTGTGTGATTCTGCCTCACACCCCATTGTTAGCACCGTGGAGTGGGGATCATTATTTGGTAGATCTATTCCTAATAAAGCATGACTTTAACTATGCGCTATGCCTGAATCGGCTGTTTTAGCCGATATCGAGTGCTTCCACAAACAGTTCGCATCACGAGACTGTTGAAGTAAAGATAGGTTGAAAGATGTGTTAGCCCCATGATCTTATTATTGTATTATGGCCTACATGATTCTGCCTCATGCCCCACTGATATTAGTAATGAGTTAGGGTCATCGAGTCTATTGTTATTTCTACGACATACATGATTCTGCCTCATGCCCCACTGGTCATAATGATATATGAGATCTAACATGTTCATTAAATTTATCTTTATTAAACGGTTAAATGGTGTTGAATTGTTTCTTTATATAGAAAGGGGTTCGGTTGCTTGTAATCATTGGCTTAGCGTAAACCAATCATTGTTGACATCTTATTGCCATTGATTAATATTTGTTCAAATAACGACATTTACCCTGAATGATAACAGATTCTTCTTACACAACCTAATGAGCTTTAACCAATTTATTCTCATAAATATGCTAGAATCGACTATTTAGTCGATCTCCTTTCATATCGGCTCTCGGAGCCGCACATTCGGGACTGTCTGGCAACACCGGCAAGTTCCGCCCTTAATTACTGATAAACTTTCTCTCCTTGTCAATTACAGGGTCAAATTGACTGGCATGTCTCGGGAGGAGTGCGCAGGATCGACCATCCCTGCGCTGAAGCTAGGCGGATCTATAGCTCCATCGAGCAGACCCTTCCAGCTTGCTACGTGTGTCCTCGGCACGGGATGAAAATTCCGTGTCGACACACATTTCTGGCATGCCCAGTGGGACCCCACAATCGTCATGGCGGTTCACAACAACAACGACATCCTTATGCTGCATTATAAAGATCTACCTGATGGGGATAAGGGTATCATCAACAAAGCTACAGAAGAGTTTCAGAACAAATGTTTGTTGTCCTATACCCAAACACGTGACAACACAATTGTTCAGAAATTTCCACTACCAAGAGTTCTACTACACGGGCAGACAGATACAACTGAAGATGAAGATAGGTGTTTCTTTAAGGAAGTTGTAGACAAATCTGTTTGTGATGCCATATCAAGCCATAACAAAGCTTTTGTGGACATATTCCACAACGCCATGAGAGAGGCGATTCATGGATTTCCAATTGGTCAAGGCAGACTGGCTTATTACAACATTCCAGATCTATCGATCCAAGGGACCAATCAAGTTGGTACCAGCCATCAAGAAGCAGCACCAGCTAGTAATGGTGATGTCTAAACAGTTCAGGGTTCATCTGAACAGGCTCAAGGAACTACTAGGAATCAGATACAGTACAATCTTGGACCATCAGTACAGCATGTGCAACAGCTGGTGGGGCAAAGTCAGAACCAGGTGATCAATTTTGGCACATTAGGCCACATACCGTCGTCGGCTCAAAAAATAGCACCATCAATTCAAAAGATCCATAGAGATATAGATCCTTACATCTACAATCAGAGACTTCAAGCAGCAAGCCAGCAAAGAACCCAACAGATCGAGATTCCACAAGGGTATCACATGGCACAGATTATAACACCCTTCACATAATGCCAAATCTAGGATATCAAGGCACGCGGGATTTCAATCCATAGATGGGTCAGCAAGTACAAAGAGCTTCAAATTCAAATGCTGATGAGTTGTTGCTAAGGGTGACCGAGATGATGAAGAATCAGTTCGGTCTGAAGCCAAAAGGGCTGACCTTTTTGTACAAACGCCCATATCCAGAATTGTATGATTTGGTCGCTCTTCCCACAAATCATAGGCTCCCAGAATTCGCTAAGTTCACTGGCCAAGATAGTACAAGAACGATAGAACATATTAGTCGGTATCTTACATAATTGGGAGAAGCATCAGTTGAGGATGCCCATCGAGTTCGTTTCTTCTCTCTATCCTTATCAGGGCCAGCCTTCACTTGGTTTTCATCATTGCCAGTCAATTCCATTGCCAATTGGGCTGACCTAGAGAAGAAGTTTCATACATATTTTTACACTAGGACTAGAGAAAAGAAGATTATCGATCTGACAACTATAAGATAGAAGACCAATGAATCGGGCACTGAATTTCTTTAGAGGTTCTGAGAAACTAGGAACTTGTGCTTCTCCTTAAATTTGGCCGATGATCAACTAGCTGCTTTAGCTGTTCAAGGAATGTTGCCGATGTGGAAAGAAAAGCTGCTGGGACAATAATTTAACAACTTGGGTCAATTGGCTCAACGAGTAGCAGCGCCCAATAGCCAATTCCAGAGTATGCGCAGAGATACCCGGTTCCAGAAGAGTACCATAGTAGCCGAAGCTTATGATCCATACTCAGTCGATGACGGCTATGAAGATGAAGAAGAAGAGGTTGTTGTAGCTGAGTGGAATTGGGGCAAGAAGACAGTAATGGAGCCAAATCCTTAGGGAAGAGGAGTCGAGGAGAGCTATGACTTTGATGTCACCAAATCAGATAAGCTCTTCGATTTCTTACTTGAAAAAGGGCAGATCAAGTTGCCCGATGGTCATGTCATGTTGCCCCCTGATCAATTAAAGAATAAGAAGTTCTACAAATTCTATAATGCTACTTCTTATTCCACCAACGAATGCAGAATTTTCTGGCAGCATATATAGAGGGCTATTTAGCAGGGGAGGCTCAAATTTGATATGCCTCAAAAAATGAAAGCTGATGATAATCCTTTCCCAGAAGATCAAAACATGGTTGATGCTGGGCTATTCAAACAAAAAACTAAGGTCCTAACATCAACCAAATCAAAAGAAGCTGGAACAGTCGATCCCAAGATGCAAATATCGGCTGACAAGTACAGAGAGATTAGAAGACGTCGTGCCGAGCAAAGAGACGATATGAGCAGGCAGAGATGTCAAAAGCAGGGACGACAAAGCCGCAAGTTACATCTCGGATTCTATTGAATAAATGGCAGTGGCAGAAGGAAAAGGATTATCAGCGTTGGTTAAAGGATCAAGCGTACCAGCATCAACTGAAAGAAGAGAGGTATAAAAGGAAACAAGCCGAATTACATTGGAATTATCCTTTCTTCAGACATTGCTGGAATGAAGGTTTGAAGTTGCCTACCAGACATAACTATCCAGAATGCAGCAATCAATATCGGGAGTTTAGGCAATCTCAAACCAGCCGCTGATCTATCCATGCTCAAAATACATATCATCATAATAACATGGATCAGCGCTTAAAAATGGAGGTATTCATAATCGGCTAGGAAAAAGAGTTGTTGACCAAGGCTAGGCTAATTATGAAGAAAAAGGCGATGAAAGAAAGTATGTTTGCCAGGAAGGCCAATGATGCCCAAGAGGTTTGACAAGAAGCCAGAAGAGAAGGGTGCAACGCCTAAGGAATAAAGAGATGGAACAGGCTTGGGCATCTGGTAAACCTCAAGTATGGCGTACCAAGCAAATAGCCAATAGAAAACAACCATCGACTAATATCCAAATGGCTTTTCTTTTGCCATCAGAATTCAGAGTCAATGGTGAAAGCCAACAGCCGATCCAAGCAGTCAGCTTTGAAAATTTGTATTAATGGATAATCCAATAGATGGTACAGATGGCAAACTAGGACGTGGCTTCACGTCGGCCGATGAATTAGAAGAAGTAGATATTGGTTCGGGAGATAGACCTAGGCCGATGTACCAAAGTGCTAAGTTGGATCCAGAGTATAAGCAGGAATTAATTGACTTATTAAAGGAATTTAAAGACTACTTTGCTTGGGAATACTATGAGATACCTGGTTTAGACCGGTCAATTGTTGAACATTAGTTGCCAATCAAACCTGGATATTGGCCATTTAAACAAGCTCTGAGGAGATTCAACCCGAACGTGCTCGATGATATAAAAAAGGAGACTGAAAGGTTATTGGAAGCAAAATTTATCCGACCATGCCGATATGCAAAGTGGATATCAAATGTTGTCCCTATATATAAGAAGAATGGAAAATTGAGAGTTTGCATTGATTTCAGGGATCTGAACAAAGCCACACCTATGGACGGTTATCCGATGCCGATAGCTGATATGTTAGTAGATGCAGTAGTCGGGCACAAGGTTATTAGCTTCTTGGACGGTAATGCAGGATACAACCAAATTTTCATGGCTGAGGAAGACATAGCAAAGACCGCTTTCAGGTGCCCCGGCGCAATCGATCTGTTCGAGTGGGTTGTGATGACCTTTGGTCTGAAAAATGCGGGTGCAACTTATCAAAGGGCGATGAATTATATTTTCCATAAGTTGATCGGCAGGATTGTTGAGATCCACATCGATGATGTGATGTTAGGATTCATGGTCCATGAGAGAGGAATCGAAGTTGGTCAGAAAAGCGTGAAGGCAATTGATGAAGAAGTTCCCCCGACTACCAAAACAGAGTTGCAATCTCTGCTTGGTAAGATTAATTTCATCAGAAGATTCATTTCAAATTTGTCAGAAAGGATCCTGCCATTTTCCCCCTTGTTGAAGTTGAAAAATGATCAAGAATTCAAGTGGGGTGACATACAACAAAGGGCGTTCGAAGAGACAAAAGAATATATGAAGTGTCCACCTGTGCCGGTCCCTCCTCAGCAAGGTAAGCCATTTAAGTTGTACATATCGGCTGATGACAAGATAATTGGATCGGCCATAATGCAAGAATTTGAAGGAAAAGAGAGAGTTGTTTTCTATCTGAGTAGAAGACTACTGGATCCAGAGATGAGATATTCTCCCACCGAAAAAATTATGCTTGTGTTTATATTTCTCTTGCACTAAATTGCGACACTACTTATTATTGGCCGAGTGTACAGTTGTTTCCAATGTTGATGTGGTTAAGCACATGTTATCAATGTCAATATTGAATGGAAGAGTGGGAAAGTGGATTCTTGCATTATCGGAATTCGACTTGAAGTACGAATCAGCTAAAGCAGTCAAAGGACAAGTAATATCTGATTTTATCACCTAGCATCACAAGCCAAGCATTAGTTATGTAGAGCCGATGCCTTGGACGTTGTTCTTTGATGGGTCATCATGCAAGCAGGGTGGTGGCATTGGTATTGTTATTATTTTGCCTTGGGGGGCAAGTTTTGAGTTTGCTTTTCCAACTGAACCAATGATTACTAACAATCAAACGGAGTATGAAGCTATTCTCAAGGGACTTCAACTTCTTCATGAAGTAAAGGCCAAAGCAATTGAAGTATTTGGAGATTCACAGTTAATTATTAATCAATTGATCAGCCTATATGAGTGCAAAGAAGAGACTTTGAAAGGATACTATGATGAGTGCCAAAAGTTGCTCAAGGAGTTTCTTCATATCTCTTTCCAACATATTCCAAGAGCACAAAACCAAGAGGCTAATCAACTAGCTCAAAGTGCATCAGGATATCGAATGTTTCAAGAAGTCTTGAGTAGTGAAACCTCAAGTGATGATTGGAGAGTTGAAATAGTCGATTACCTTAGACATCCGTCTCAGAAAGTTACCAGAAGGCTAAGGTATAAATCGACTAAGTATGTTTTGTTAGATGACCGGTTATATTATAAAACAATCGATGGGGTATTGCTCAAATGCTTGAACCAAGAAGAGGCTAAGGTGTTGATGGGTGAGGTGCATGAAGGGATATGTGGAGCTCATCAATCAGCTTATAAGATGAAATGGATTATTCGCAGAACTAGATATTCCTGGCCAATCTTTCTCTCACCAGGCCGACCTTGGGGGGTGATCGGTCTTCAATCATGGCCAAAGCCGATTTCGCTAGGGAGAGGCAGTTGGCTAGATGCTGGTCGGTCTGATCGATGGAGGCTAGCAGATCGTCATTATTGATCTGTCGCCTCGAGTGACGAGGAAGCTGGCGGTGAATTGGTGCCAAAGATGACCCCGAAGGCTGGGCAGAGTCAGCCCTCTGATCCGAAGCGATGGGAGTACCCCAAGATGCATCCTCTTGGCGACGAAGGTGTTGGCGTGATGATGTAGATCCATTGAGGGCTTCTTCAGCAGACCTCTTATTGTTCTCCATGACCTCGAACCTACGGAAAGGCAGGAAATATACTGAAGACGAAGAAGGATTGAGATGAAGCGGGTTGTTTTTTGATCCACAGCCGTAGCCCGTATATATAGCCTGGAAAAGCGAGAAGATAGATTTCGATGGAGGTGTGAAATTGAAATCAGAAATGGAAACGGATCAACACTCTGGAAATTCAGGGGATTGATAACGAAGAGATAACGGACTCGAATGCTTCCTCGGATTACAAAATATCGTGGGATGGATACATTGACCAGAGATTAACCCACCAAGACTTCTTTGGATTGAAGGGAGTCCGGATCTCCACAAGGCCAAAACTCATTGTGAACCAAGTCACATCGGCCCATCGATAAAATTGTACCAGAGAAGAGGAAAGGTCGCCCGCATAACATATGCTCAGCAGATTTCTTGGTAAATTGAGGAACTATGGGAAAGAAGCCTGAGGCTTTCCCGGTGGGCGTTTGGAGGAGCAACAACGGGAAGGTGTCCACACATTCTAGCCCTCGCAAACACTAGAACAACTTTGTGAGCATGGAGAGAAGACTCAGGTGATATCACAAGAATTCTTCTAACCGCAATGGCTGGTCTTCTTGCTCAACGAGGTGCTAGAATAAGTGACACAATCACCCTATGCACAAGAATTCTTCTAACCGCTTGAGATCTTCATAAGATAGACCATGGAGGGTCCAGCGGAGTCAGGAGCACTCGAGGAGGTAGATAGAAGAGAAACATGGCTAAATTATTGAGTTGCTCTCGCTAGGGTCGGATAGACATTTTATAGCCGGCCTAGAAGGATGAATCCAAGTGCCCATGAAGCAATGATGCTCTCATAAAAGTTTTGAAGCATGGGCTCATGAGCTAGCATAGACGGCGACAAACAGTAGACCCCAGATCAAGATTCTTTACGCGTGACTGTGGACCTATCGGGGACACAGACGTGATAATTTTGGAATAAAATTTCTTTTATCCCAAAATTTGGGGGCATGTGTTTACATCAAAATTAGGAAGAAGGGTCATAGGGACTCGAAAGCTCCCAAGATCATGTCATCAAGGAATCAATTGCATGCAGATCGGAACCAGCTGATTCGAACGCAAAACTAGAATCGGCTTTCTTCAGATAGCGCCAGCGGATAATGACAAAGGTTATGATCGGCGCCAGGACGAGACATGTTGGACTCTACAAAAAGGGAAAGATTAGAGTCCAAGTTATCTTAAATTAGGAATATTTTCTCTAGGGTCAAAAATTATAATGAGTCGTGCTTAGACAGGAGTCTTGCACAGGGCCCGGGTATAAATATCAGACCCCGGCTATTGTAAAAACACAATCAATCCAATATACAAGTCATTTACTTTTTTGGCTCCGGCCACCCCTTAGGAGTAGTAGAGTAGAACTCGGCGAGTTTGTCAGCAAGTACGGTTGCATCGATCCGGCCGACCTCCACTGCTTGTTGTAAGTACTGTCATGGCTTATACCTCTGTTCGTACGGCTGCATCGATCCAGTCGACCTCCACTGCGACTCTGGTATAAGTTAGTTATCGATTCTTACCTAGTTCAAGTATGGCTGCATCGATCCGGTCGACCCCCACTGCATGAACTAGATCAAGGTCAAGTTATCGGCTCTACCTTAGAATGGCAGTCTTTGGTAGATTCATTAAGTTGCCGATATTGCTTATTGCTTTCATTATTTATCTAAATTACAACAATATCACTCTGCCCAATTAGGATTGATCTAGATCAGGCTTACATCTTGTTTAGCCCATTGTTTGTTAATCTGAAACTGATCTAATCTACATGTTAAACGATGAGTTATGTTTTATCGGCTGTTTTACATCAATCTTGATCGTGCATAGCGTGGGGTTAAAGCATGTTGCGTCTTGAGTAGATTTATCGGCTAGCGAGAACCGTTCCATGGCCCGTTATCAGGGCCTGTGTGATTCTGCCTCACACCCCACTGTTAGCACCGTGGAGTGGAGATCGTTATTTGATAGATCTATTCCTAATAAAGCGTGACTTTAACTGTGCGCTATACCTAAATCGGCTGTTTTAGCCGATATCAAGTGCTTTCACGAACAGTTCGCATCACAAGACCGTTAAAGTAAAGATAGGTTGAAAGATGTGTTAGCCCCATGATCTTATTATTGTATTATGGCATGCATGATTTTGCCTCATGCCCTACTAATATTAGTAATGAGTTAGGGTCGTCGAGTCTATTGTTATTTCTACGGCTGCATGATTCTGCCTCATGCCCCACTGGTCATAACGATAGATAAGATCTAACATGTTCATTAGATTTATCTTTATTAAACGGTTAAATGGTATTGAATTGTTTCTTTATATAGAAAGGGGTTCAGTTGCTTATAATCATTGGCTTAGCGTAAACCAATCATTGTTGACATCTTATTGCCATTGATTAATATTTATTCAAATAACAACATTTACCCTGAATGATAATTGATTCTTCTTACACAACCCAATGAGCTTTAACCGATTTATTCTCATGAATATGCTAGAATCGACTATTTAGTCGATCTCCTTTCATATCGGCTCTCAGAGCCGCACATTCGGGACTGTCTGGCAACACCGTCAAGTTCCGCCCTTAATTACTGATAAACTTTCTGTCCTTGTCAATTACAGGGTCAAATTGACTGGCACATCTCGGGAGGAGTGCGCAGGATCGAGCATCCCTGCGCTGAAGCTAGGCGGATCTACAGCTCCATCGAGCAGACCCTTCCAGCCTGCTACGTGTGTCCTCGGCATGGGACAAAAATTCTGTGTCGACAGATTCATTAAGTTACCGATCTTGCTAATGTTTTTATCGTTATTAGCTTGCAGCAACATCAACCTACCCGATCGAGATCGATCTAGATCGGCCTTATATCATTTTAGTCCATCGTTCGTTTTGTTACAACATGATATTTTTTACTTTGAGCGACGGTTCATATTTTATCGGCTGTTCTATTTCGATCTTGATCGTGTATAGTATGCGGTTAAGGCATGAATGATCTTGAGGAGGTTTGCTGGCTAGTTAAATCTAGTTTATAGTTCACCATTATGGCTGTAACGATCCGATCGATCCCCACTGATGGCACTGTAGTTTGGAGGATGCTAGTTAGTAGATTTGTTCCTGATTAGGCATGATCTTAGCTGTTTGCTATGCCTGCATCGGCTAAATAGCCGATCGCCTATGCGTTAACACCTACAGTATGTTTACATGATTCTGTTGAATGTGAATAGATCTGTTTACTTTAAAGGTTTGATTTGTTGTCTTTATCACGGCTGCATCGATTCGGTCGAATCCCACTGTTAGAGATAGCAGGTTAGGTCTGATGAGTCCATAGGTCTGTCCACGTGAAATAGTTAATTGTTCACACGCTGTAGTTCTCTTCACCTGAATCAGCTATTTTAGCCGATTCATCCGAGCCTTCACGTATAACATGTATTTCGGAAAGCCTGTTGAAGTGTAGATGGTTTTATGGATTCTTTGGTTTTAGTTTGTTATTATCATCATAGCTGCCATCGATCCGGTCGAACCTCACTGTTGATGGTAACAAATTAGATTCAGAGCATCTATAGATCCGTTTGTATTAGATAGTCGATTTATTCACGTGTTATATCCTTTCTCGTTAGATTTATCAGCTCAATGATTCATATTGGTAATATCCACCTAGCTAATGATCTCATTTACATATACGTGTATTGTACCTGTACCTGTTAACATAAAATCAATCCCTACCCATGAGTTTTACAGTCCGTAACAGCCTATTTCTATGCGTATCGGCTATTTAATCGTTCTTCCCGTATGGCTGCTCCCGAAGCGGCACACTTGGAACTATCTGGGCATAGACCGGCACGTTCCACCTTAAATTACTGATAAACTTTCTCTCCTTGTCAATTACAGGGTCAAATTGACTGGCACGTCTCGGAAGGAATACGCAAGATCGATTATCCCTGCGTTGAAGCCAGGTGGATCTCCAGCTCCATCAAGCAAACCCTTTTAGCTTGCTCATGTGTCGCCGTGTTTCCGTGCCAACACAAGTATATGCTCAGGATAATAAGCATGTGACCTGACTACCATCCACAGCAACGGACGGTCCTCAACCGACACAAGCGGAACAAAGGCAACCAGAGCCTCGCTTGGTTGCCTAACCAAGTCCATATACGGTCCCGCCCGGTCTCCAATAATTGTTCATATATATATATATATATATATTCCATATGATGGTAGTATGATAATAGTAACAATGATATATTTTCCTATCTCTCGCGAGTGACAGGTAATCACTCGACTTCTATCGGGTTCTATAGCATAGCAATCTACATGATCCTGACATACTAGTAGGACGCAAGTGGACTTCATTCAACTCCTTTAAACTTAATGCACAAGCATAAAATAAAAGTGTAGAATAATAGGGGTTATGAACCGGGGCTTGCCTGGGTAAGATATAACCAAAAGTTAGCACTCCATCGTGGTGGCACGATCATCAAGGCACCATCTTTTCTGCTACTCTGATCGACTCCATGATCCATCATTATTCCTATTATGATATACGTGGATGCAACACAGAGACGTAATTAATCAACGGCAATCGCAACTCTTAAAATACGTTTACGCCTCTCATGCTAACAAGCTAGCTCTAATGACTAACGTACTAGGCCACGTATCCATGTTGTCAAATAAGGCGTTATTTCCCAACAAGTGTTTTAGCTTTAGACTTTCAAGATGTTTCTTTATTTCATTGATTATATATATATATATATATATATATATATTCGAACTAGAGCTCCTTAGCTATCTTAGCAAGCCACTTATTATGGAGCTACAAAAATTAAAGTGAGCACCTAATAATATTAAGAATTTACTATGAAATTTTTAGAGCCAATACTATTACCAATTTATTACAAAAATTCCTACAAGTTTATATCTTAACAATATTAAGCATCTCAATTCAATTAGATAACTCCTAAAAATACTATGAAACTATGTGAACAAGATATATTAATAGGTAGATCATGATTTTAGGAACCTAACAAAATTAGTTTCATAATTTTTGGCCAACTACACAAATTTATATTGAATTTATAAGTTTGTCTTAGAAACTAAATTAGAAAATGCTTAGAGAAAGGAAAAGGGCCGGCGGCAACCAATTCTGGCTTGGCAGCCCAGCGCGGGGCACGGCGTGATGGACCAGCGATGGCCCAAACCGGGAGGCCTGCACGCGATGGCGGTTTTACAGAAAAACTCCTGAGCTTTTAGATATTAATATGACTACTATGCACACTATTTCTACCGACAACCGTTTTCCAACCCAGGCCCCCAAACTATCCTATCTTCACAATAGGATGGTCCTCGATGCTACCGCGCTCGTCGGCGCGGCCTTGGTCGGCACTGCGTGGCTAAGCCGACCAACTAAGGGCCTAATCAACACACCTAACCGTCCAATGGGGACCTACGGGCCAACACACAGCGATGCGAAGCGGAAGGAAACTCGATGATGCACTACCGAAGTCTATCCTCGATGTCGGGCCGAACCGTGTGACGGCGCAACCGTTCTGACGACCTAGGGCACTAATCAGAGAGTAGAGACGATGGGAAAGCATCAGAGGCTCACCACGATCCGTGCTAAGGTGACGGTTGAAGCAGAGGAGGGTTGAGATGACCTAGCCACATGAGAGCGAGCCTGGCGATGACACCCCGAGGTGGATACCGATGCATCACCACACCACCGATGAGTACCCTGACCAAAATAGCGCGAGCACCTGATAGAGGGAGTCAAGACGAGTTCAGGGTTACGGGCAATTGAACTGCTATCAACCCTACAGGCCTTACCCCCAGACCTACCGGCTCGGCGGCGCACATGACCGGTGGCGAGCAAAAGGCTAAATTGTCAGTCGGTAGTGCTCTACCGGGCTTGAGGGGAAAGAGACGGCTAGTCAACTTCCTAAGCTACCCACTGGAGCAAGGAATTATGCGGCGAAGCTCGCTGATGCTAGGAGGAAAGAAGGAGCGGTGGTCCCGTGCACTGTGCGGTCATGGAGAGGGCACATGAGCGAGACCGAGCAGGTTAAGATGGGGCGGTTTCGATCGATGGCGACAGCATAAGCATGTGCGCACAGATGATGAGACATGGAGGCTTGGTGCAAAACGCTTAGAATGTAGTGGCAGGACCCAAGCGGGTCTCACCGACATCGGCTAGCGAGGCAAGGCGAGGCAGAGAGGCATCACCATCACCACTGTGACTGGGGACAGTTGACCCAGACATGGCGGGTAGTGGCGCATGCCTGGAGGCTCGATGCAGTAGGTGAATTGGATGGCAGAGTGAGCGCCACGGTGGCCAAGCAAGGGCAGCCACAGCCGTAGCTCACCCTTGCACGTGGCATCATGGCCAGCCACTCAAGTGTAGCGCGCACGCTAAGCAACAGCGAGAGCCAGGCCACAGGTAGCCGAGATCGGCCAACGCAGGGCCAGGGACATCGCGTGGCACCGACCGGCCACACGAGCTGGCCAGCGGCAACAGCTCGACCACGGCTTGGGCTCGGCGCCAGCAGCGCCCGTTGAAAGCTCTAGTTTGGTTTTGGTGAATTGATGAAACCCTTAGTGCTAACCTAGTTTATCAAAGTGATTATGAGATAGGTAGCACTACTCCAAGTGATGAAGCAAATGAAGATCATGGCATGGTGATGATCCAATGCTTGGACTTGGAAAAGAGGAAAGAAAAACAAAAGCTCAAGGCAAAGATGAAATTGATAGGAGCTTTTTGGTTTAGTGATCGAGACACTTAGAGAGTGTGATCACATTTAGGATTGATAGCCGTACTATTAAGAGGGGTGAAACTTATATCGAAATGCGGTTATCAAAGTGCCACTAGATGCTCTAACTCATTGCATATGCATTTAGGACCTAGTGGAAAGCTAACACCCATGAAAATGTTTGTAAAAAATATGCTAACACACGTGCACAAGGTGATACACTTGGTGGTTAGCACATTTGAGCAAGGGTGGAGAAGTTTGTGAAATGAAGGAGGTGATAGTCGCTGAGAAGCAGTGACCGGACGCTAGTCACGTAGTTACCGAACGCTAGGGTCCTGCGTCCAGTCAATGGCGCGCAGTGAAGGCCGCCCTCGGTCTCTTGACTAGACGCAGGCGACCGGACTTAGGCTGAACACTGTTCAGCGTCCGATCGTGCTGATGTGGAGGCGCACAGAGAAGACGGTGAGTGACCGGATGCTGGGTGAGTCTGGTCGGGCATGACCGGACGTGCCCGGTCACGAATGGAACCTTACTAGAAACGAGTGGATGCTGGTGTTGGTGCGTCCGGTGACTTCGAAAAGCGTGTCCGGTCACAACTTAAATGTACTAATGACTGTTGAGATCGGGCGATCATCATTTGAAGCAGGGGCCATGTGGCATGCATCGCACGATCGGACGCTGGGGTCCTGTGTCTAGTCGATCTGACTGGCACGTTCGATCACCCTGATTTTTCAGTGAACAGAGAGCTAATGGCTCTATTTCATGGAGGCTTCTATTTAAGCCCCATGGTTGGCTCAAGCTCACTCTCTTGGCCATTTGTATTGATATAGCAACCTTGTGAGCTTAGCCAAAGCCCTCCTACTCATCTCCATCATTGATTCATCATCTTTGTGATATTGGAAGAGAATCCAAGTGCATTGCTTGAGTGATTGCATCTAGAGGCACTTGGTTTTCGTGTTTTGCTGTGGGATTCGCTTGTTGCCCTTGGTGGTTGCCACCACCTAAACGGCTTGGAGCAGCGGAGGAGGATTGGCATGAGTTGGTGATTGTTCGTGGCCATCTCCGGTGATTGTGAGGGGATTTGTGCCTTCCCCGGTGGAGCACCGAAAGGTAACCCTAGTGGATTGGTCGTGTCATTGAGTTATCTCACTTGTGGGTAGATTCTTACGGTGTCCAATTATATGGATGAGGTTCGTGCAACACCTCTTAGCCACCGAACCACCAAGTGTTGGTCAACACAACAGGGACGTAGCGTGTTGGCAAGCACGTGAATCTCGAGAAAAAATTGGTTGTCTGTTGTCCTTTGGTATTCTCCCGGTGATTGAATTATTATTCATCTTGTGATTGGTTCAATCCTCTACATGGCGGTATAATCACCTTACTTACTCATTTGCATTCCCGCAAACTAGTTGTAACAAGTTCTTTAGTGTAGCTAGAATTGAGAGCTTGTTTTGTAACTTAAATTCATCTAGTGGAGCTCTTTAGAGTAGCAAGTGTGAGAGCTCTTAGTGAGTAGTGACTTAGTAAATTGTGTGTGTAGTGATCATAGTAACTAGAATTGTTGGATAGGTGGCTTGCAACCCTTGTAGAGCTAGAGCAAATTTGTTTTCCGCTATTTGTCATACTAATCAAATTGCTCTAGTTGGTTTGTAGATTTTTAAATAGGCTATTTACCCCTCTAGCCATATTAGGACTTTTCACCCGTGTACGCGCGGTGACCGCGGACTCAGGCCGAACGACTGCAATCGGTGTCGTGCACGTATTTTAAAGCGAAGCTAAGGCTGCTGATCAACACGATCGGAGTTCAACCAATTCCACTAACCTAAAGCCGATACTAACAGCGACCTAGCAAAGCAAGCATCATGACCAGAGAGCAACCAGAGAGGGAGATAAAAGGATGCCAACATGAGTTCGTCATGCTGAACGCCGGTTCGCGAACAGAGCGCTAACAACATGGTCTACAGCTCGTTTCAACGAAGTTTGGATAATTTTTGCAACGCCAACGCAAAACCAAATTAGTCCATGAACTACACCATGTCAAGGTACTCGTTATGGTGCAACCAACGGTACAAAAACATGGATCTAGTGCTTAAGAAATTTAATCAAAATTTAAATGCCAAAACGGCATCGTCATTAGGTTTTCAGACTTAATGTCATTTTAGTTCTAAAAGCTGAAATTGAATTCCACATTCAATTCTCGAGCTATCAAAAATACTATTGAACAACATCTATTCACCAAAACAAAAGTTGCATTTACATCTACCAAACTTGTACTTCAAATTTTGTTTAAGTACTAAATACAAGTTATATTTTATTTTCGTTTATAAAAATTGTTTTCCATGCTTAATCAAATAGGACAAGCCACTCACTATTTATTTGTTAGAATTGCTATCAGGCATTTTAAGCACTTTCTTCATACTTTTTCAAAACAAACCCTAAACAATTTTTGTTCCCAAGATTATTTAAAAGCTTTTAAGTACCATAAAAAAATTGATTAGCAACACTTATTTGATTCTTTTATTCACAAAAGTAAGTCACACTAGGTTCACCTTACCATTTCATGTAAGAATTTATTTTTAAAATCCTGGAAAATGTATACGCTAGGGTTTATTAGGCCTTAACCTCAATGCTAACTAAGTCCGTAACACCAGGGGTGTTACAGCTAGCGTAACATTCGCTTCGCCATTTAATTATCTAACATCTTTGCTAAGTGTTGTTATAGAAATTTTTAATAGGCTATTCACCCCCCTCTAGCCATTAAGACCTTTCAGTGGGCAGGGTGCCAAGGCCACACAAGACCATAGAAGCACGGCCGCCGATCGCCACGCCCATCATTTGTCGCCTACTTCGAAGTTGACTGTTTGGCCCTTAGAAAATCCCCATTCTCAAATCCAAATTCCATACCGGATCTAAAAATTCTATGAATGATTAATTGATTAGGTTAATTTATAGAGCCACAATGAAGAGGACCAAGACATTAAAATCTTTGTTCTCTAGCTTCACCAATTAGGTCTAATAAGCAGTTGGGTTGAAATGTATTCAAATAGAGGTGCTAATTCACACGATGTAGCTTCTTGTTGCATTAAACCACTTACAACAAATTTAAGTTAATTTTTCTAAAATTTTTAGGTGTGAACACGAGGTTTTAGTTATATTGTCTAGCTTTTGATATGGAGTCCATATGGTAATCTTGCCCAGGCAAATTGGTACAAAATAGCTTTATCTCACTTTGAATTACTTCCAATAAATTTTAGTCAATTTTGTTAAATTTTAAGGTGTAGACGTAAGTTTTAGTTCTAGGGTGCAACTTTTAATGTTTACCTCATATGTTGATCTTGTTGTGCAAATTGGTACATAATAGCTTCATGTCAGTTTGAATCACTTTCAATAAATTTCAGTTAATTTCATGAACATAATCTATTAGTTTCAAGGTCTAGCTTTTGATTGAGGTCCACATATAGTCGCTAATTTGCACAAAGTAGAGGTGAACATTTCTCAAGCTGGACAAAAAAGTTCAAGGTTTTTTTTTACTAAAAAATAGTGCACTAAATAACTTTTTTTTTTGTTTTTGGCTAGGCCTAGACATTTAGGCGGGCCGCCCACTATTGTGCTGGAGTGAGATGCCACGAGAAAAAGAAAAAAATATTCCTTTGTCACTTTTTATCTTTCATTATATTTAAAACTATTAATATTTATAACATAATTAATATCGTTAGTATAACAAATTTATTTAGAGGTTTGTGTAGCTGCATGTCGTGTGCAATCATTGTGTAGGGCAGTAGAGGACGGATGGCAATGGCAAGACACCGGCGATATGCCGATATCTGCTCTGGCCCCAGCCTACGCCTCCTCAAACTTTTCCCCGCCGGCCACGGCCACGGCCACGTCTCGCTCGCGTCGCGTCACCTGCTAACTTTTGTATAAAGGGCGCCCGTCGCACCGCGCTGTCTCTCACATCTCTAGCCTCCCTCTCCCTCCACTCCGGCCCGCTCCCCATTCCGATACCAGCGCACGGGCAGTCCAGTCCGGTTCACGCGCATGGAGTCTCTAGTGGCTGCGCTCCCCGCGGGCGGCGCGGCGGCGGCGGTGGCCGTCGGCGGGCTGGTGGCCGCTGCAGCGCTCGCCGGAAAGGCCGGCCTCACCGGGCCCAAGAAACACCTCAACGCGCCCCCAGGTCAGTCACCCGACATGATCCCGCACTTTGTCTAAGGCCTGTTTAGTTCCACTTCGTTTTGCCAAATTTTTCAAGATTCCCCGTCACATCGAATCTTTGGACGCATGCATGAAGCATTAAATATAAATAAAAAATAAAACTAATTACACAGTTTAGACGAAATCCACGAGACGAATCTTTTAAGCCTAATTAGACTATAATCGGATACTAATTGCCAAATAACAACGAAAACGCTACAGTGCCCATTTTGTAAAAAATTTCGGAACTAAACTGGGCCTAATGCGGAGCCTGGCGTCCTGATCCTTATTAGTCCGGTTCCTTCTCGGCTGCATCGGTACCAGTGCCGGTCCTAAGATATTGAGACCCTATGCCGAACTCATCGTGACGGTCCTCTAGACTATATATAAATCTTATAATATATATAAGCGCTAAATTTTTTTTGCAAAACGAAAATAAATCAAGTGATATATTTTTAATTTAACATGTTTGATAATTATCGAGAAACAATGTAGACTAAAACTAATATGATTATCTTAAGGAAGAATAGAACTCCATAATATCCATTGCTTCTCATAAAAAATAGAAGCTTCTTGCATACACATCATGAATAGAAGCTTCTTGCACATCATCAATTGAATTTTCAGGTTGAGAGGTAGGCTGTAAATTTTCATTCTCTGTAGCATCATCAATGTCATCAACTTGTTTACTTAAATTATCATTAACTTGTTGCTGTTGCTGCCTTTGTTCTTCAATATCAAGTGCATCTACAGGATTATCATCAGGCACAACACTGCTTGAAGCTAAAAAAAACTTATGTATAGCACCTTTTTGAGATTCAATAAATTGATCTTCTACTATTTTCCGTTTTCTTTTTTGAGACCCCGACAAATGTTTCTTAGGTAACATTCTAAGTTTCTAACACCTAAATTAGAAGAAAAACACGACTATATGAGTACCGAGTACTAGAAGTCCGAAATAATTAATTTAGATTAAAAAACGATCAAGGAAAAAATATCTAGATCGTCGCCTTGCCGTCGTTTGCGTCCCGTACCCGCCTACGGCCTACCCGGCGGCGTTGTACCGGACAACCACGGGACAGCCGGACGGGAGCCGCAGTGACTGTGCCACATGCGCGGTGTCGGCGAGACGGATCACAGACGGCGATTCGCATTCACCCTTCGGCGGCGCGGGCGTTCGGCCGTTCGCGTAGGGTCCTAGGCGTCGGGCGAGCGTTCGCGTAGACGTGTAGTATACCTAAAGGCTAAAAGGCCTGCAGTACTGAGGGCCTGTATACGTGGGGTCCTAGGCTGCCCCCCCCCTACCGTGGGCCCTAGGCCATCGCACCCCGTGCACCCTTACAGGCCCGGCACTGATCGGTACAAACTGTTTTTTCTTATGTTCTTCTTGGGGTGACGGGGGATTTAATTTAAGAAGAAATTCTTTCCAGCGTTCCGAATAATAATCACGTCCCTACATTCACCTTTCTTTAATTTTTTGCATAGAAAATTATAAATAAATTATTTCTTGCATTTCTTAGTGTGGTCGCTAATCCTAGAAAAAAAACAAGGATATGGATTTTGATGCCATGTATACTGGACCACTACCGATTACTGAATCACATTCTGAGCGTGCCTGGGAATAGTTTAAGGTTGAGCTGTGCTAAACTATGCCTAATTCTGTAGCCTGCTCTCCATTAGTGCACACGTATCGGTATCACTGGATTACTACGCATGCTGCCCAACGTGCCTAACTGCCTAAATACTTTCAGTTCCAGAAATGAAATCCTGACCTCGAATTAGAGCAGTTTCTTAATCTGACAATAAGACATAATTTAAGCTAATGGTAGGGCAGTAGGCTGTGTGAAATTTACAGTGAATTTTTTTTGATTCGTGGCTCACTTAACATGAACACAAGTTGTGAACAAAAGAGAAGCTTCCAGACGTTTGTGAGTTGTGTAGTATATGGAGTGTGGAATACTGATATATCCACCTCCCACAGAGCGGGAGCTCTCTGCACTGGGTACGCCCATGGCCCACCTAATTCATTGGTGCAGATCAGATCAACATCAATCTTGATCTAGTTGGGCTGTCCATAACTGTGACCTTCCACCAACTGACGGCAACAAGTCAAAGTGATGTGTTTTTCTTCGTAAAAGTTATGCAAAGCAGTTGGCAGTCTTGAGATTTCCGTGTGCAGTGTCACAAGGAAATTTGATATTTCCTTCCTTCAAGAAAGAGATAAAATGGTACCACTGCCATAATGCCATGTCATTACTGAAACCCTCTATTTGCATTTGATTAAAAGGGTGATTTGTTCTGACTGAGGAACTGCCGAAAAGGAGCCTCCTGAAAATTCAGTAGTACCTTTTTGTAAGGCTTGCTCATGAATCAATTTTCCACAAGTTATTCTCCCTGCTTATTTCAGCTTCTTATTTTGATTTATAAACTGTCTAAGAATCAAATACAAAGTATTTTGTTCCTTGAATACTTTTAAATTATTATATTGTGTTGTGCCTAACTAAGGAAATATTTTACATTATTACATTGTATCCAAACCTTTGAAAAGCAGTTTCCTTGGTGTTGTTTTACCATAGTATTCCTGGCAGTAAGGTAAGTGAATAACACTACCAAGCTCCAGAAATATTCATGAATATATAAATAATTTATTCATGTAATTTGATATTGTATAGAAAAACTAGTTTGGGGGCAAGGATATGTTTATTTCCACGTAGAGACTCAAAAATAACAACAACATGGTACCAGGTTTAACATTTAATGAACCTATGTTCTTATCAAATATTACAGATTTTCTGTCAGGGTAAAAGAACTAAACCCTCGAGTTATTTTATTTCTTTTCATGCAGCTGTCCCTGGTTTACCAATGATTGGCAATCTTCATCAGTTGAAAGAGAAGAAACCCCACCAGACCTTTACAAAGTGGGCTGAAATTTATGGGCCAATTTACACTATAAGGACCGGTGCTTCTTCTGTAGTTGTGCTCAATTCAGCTCAAGTAGCCAAGGAGGTTAGTTGGAAGTTGTGTGTTTTCATCTTTTGTGGTTCCTTAACTAATAACATTGTGATTGGCTACTATACAATATTTTTTCTCCTGAAGTTCGAGTAACAGATGACAATTGGACCTTTAGTGGTGTTACCATGATTATTGCATAATAAACTCCACACTTTTAATGTTGTCTCTTCTAGTATTTTTATTTGCAATACGAGTTTCTAATGGTGATCTCCTAAGTCAAACACTGATATGAGAGTTCTGTTTGCATCCTGAAACAAAATCTTTAACAAAAGAAAGACCATTTTACAACCCTGACATTGTGTGTTTTTATCGAATGCTGACATTGTATGTTTGACTCATTATTCAAAATATCAGCATAACATCAAATTCTCCCAACTGATGAAAATAATCAAGAAAAAATATTAAATTGTTTTATTGACATAGGGTGTAGTGTCATCTTTCATCCCCACAAAATTTGAAACCAAGACTAAACTTGTATGTGGAGCAATAAAAAAGAAAAAAAATAGGGCGTGATCTGATCCAGTTTGAATAATTTGTGGTAGTAAATTGAGTCAACACTTTGTATGGGGGTTAAATGGAAAATTAAAATAGTTTAGATGGTATAATGGGCTTTTGTTAATGATAGAGTTGATGGCCAGGTCCGTAAAGGCTTAAATTTGGTCATCATCCTAGGTGCTTGGGCTATCTCCACAATCGGTGTGTTTTCGATGGCATTCTTTTCTGACTGGTGTTATGTCACTAGCTTTAGACGAGTTGAGGTTTTGAAGTTTGGTTAGGGTTCGAGGTGTGTATTTTCTGACTGGTGCGAGTTTTAGTTCTACAGTGTTTTGTGTGTGGGTAACCCATTTTTTCTTCTTAATATAATGATAAGCAGCTCTCTTGCGTGTTTGAGAAAAAATTTGGTATAAATGGATTTCCTTCTTCCTTTTTTTGAAAACGCAGGAGAGCTGCGCTTCTTTGCATTATAGAGAGAGAAAAAAAAGATCCCCATACATCAACCCCACTCATACAGGGATCAGGTATGAGGGGGTTTACATCACACTGGCACTGGTCTAAAGGAAAGGAAAAAACAGCATGACCAGCCAAGACCAAAGCTAACTCAGATTGTGCCGCTAAGACCTAGGTTCTGCAACTTCTTGGCCCCAGCTTAGCACCAAAGGCTGTGCTCATCATTCAGCTCACGCAATATTGAGTTAACTGAAGAAGAGGCACCCTCGAACACACAAGCATTCCTATGCTTCCAAATAACCCAAGCACCCAACATGATCAGAGAATTCACTCCTTTTTTGTGCTCCTTCGATACTCTTCTAATTGTTTTATGCCACCAATCAGCGAAACTGCGCTCATGTTGTCGGAGGACTGTCTCAACAAGGTTCAGGGGGGCGAGCACTCTGAACCATACTTGTCTAGCCACCACACAAGATGTTAGAAGGTGCTGAACTGTCTCATCTTCTTGATCACAAAGAGGGCACTTATCCGGATGAAGCAGTCCTCTCTTAGCAAGTCTGTCCGATGTCCAACATCTGTTTCTGATAGCTAACCAAAGAAAAAATTTGCATTTGGCCGGGGCCCAAGATTTCCATAGTCTTCGCCAAGGTTCAAAGGTCACTGATCCATTGAAATAAGCTCTATAGCCTTCTTCCTATTTAAAAAACTAATCTGATGTTATTCTGGCTATAATTTTTCTTGTGATGGAATGAGCTTTTTTGCTTAATAGAAATACCAGGATAAAAGTTATAGTGTTGTTGTAATATTGTTTCTTCTTACATTTGCCAAAACTAATATGACAGTTATTTTGGTCCTACATTTTACAGGCAATGATTGCAAAATTCTCATCAATATCTACTCGAAAGCTATCTAAGGCATTGTCAGTGCTCACCCATGACAAAACTATGGTTGCTACAAGTGACTATGGTGACTTCCACAAAATGGTTAAGCATTATGTCATGACATACATGCTGGGTAGTTCTGGCCAGGTATAGGTTACAATTTTTACATCATACAATTGTAATAACTGTCAATCACGACTGAGGTCTAATAATGCTGTGATTGCACATAACATCAGAAACAATTTAGGGACACAAGAAACATGATGGTTGACAACACATTGAACACTTTCCACACATTGTTGACCGATGATCCAAATTCTCCTCTGAACTTCCGGGAAGTCTTCAAGAATGAATTATTTCGCTTATCCCTGATTCAGGTTAGTCTACATTTAGTGTGGTTGTTCATGATTGCTCCATAAATTTTTATTACCTTTGTTCATAAATAGATGATATCCTAGAGCTTGTGGTCAAACTTTAGAAACTTTGCCCATTAATACACATAAAAGTATTAAGATTTAGCACATGAAAATGATATTGTGGATTTGTCATCATCAAATTTATATAAACTTTTGCAAAGAAATAACTGTTGTCGATGTAAAGGAGGTAGTAGTAGCTATCATGCATATCACGTTTAAGATTTAAGAACTTCACATTGGCCTGTATACATCATAGAATGTAATGACGGTTTGTTTATTATTATGTTTCTGAGATTGCCTGCTGCAATTTCAGGCTTTAGGTGAGGATGTGAGTTCAGTCTACGTGGAAGAGTATGGGAAGGTTATATCAAAGGAGGAAATTTACCAGGCCACTGTGGCTGACATGATGATGTGTGCAATTGAGGTCGACTGGAGGGATTTCTTCCCATACCTCAGCTGGATTCCAAATAGGAGCTTTGAAGAAAGGGTACTGACTACGGAAGCTAGGAGAACTACAGTGATGCAAGCCTTGACCAATCAGCAAAAGCAAAGAATTGCACGTGGAGAGGTAACACAAAGGCATACTTCAACAATTTTGTAGAGAGAGAATATATAGAAAGGTTATTCTTGAGTTCTTAAATCAGTAAACTCCAACGCAGACTAGGATATCCTACCTGGACTTCCTGCTGGCAGAGAATACACTGACTGATGAACAGTTACTAATGCTGGTGTGGGAGGAAGTCATAGAAGCTGCTGATACTACTTTGGTCACGACCGAGTGGGCCATGTATGAGATTGCGAAGCACCCAGAAAAACAGGTAAGCACTGAAGCTTGTTTTTCACCTTGTAGAAAGACTATTAACTACTTATACTACTTTGGTAACTGCATTTCTTTCGCACATCAGGAATACCTTTATCAAGAAATCCAAAAAGTCTGCGGCAATAAGACAGTTACCGAGGATCACCTGCCCGAGTTACCCTACTTGAACGCGGTGTTCCATGAGACCCTGAGGCGGCATTCTCCAGTTCCATTAGTGCCTCCAAGATTTGTCCATGAGAATACCAACTTGGCTGGCTATGAAGTTCCAGCCGGCACTGAGGTGAGCACAACAATGACCACTCACAGTAAGCTAAGCGTTGCATATATAATGTTGGCTGCTGGAAGGTGAGTTCTAACACAATTCACAAATATGCTAGATGATCATCAATCTGTACGGATGCAACATGAACAAAAGCGATTGGGCCGAACCTGAGGAATGGAAGCCAGAGAGGTTTCTGGACGGGAGGTTTGAGACTGCAGATATGTACAAGACCATGGCCTTTGGTGCAGGAAGGAGGGCCTGTGCTGGCAGCATGCAGGCGATGAACATCTCGTGCACAGCCATCGCCAGGTTTGTGCAAGAGTTTACCTGGAGGCTCAAGGAAGGTGACGAGGACAAGGCTGACACCATCCATCTTACAACCAACAGGCTTTACCCATTGCATGTGTACCTCACACCTAGAGGAAGGAAATAAGCATGAATTGTAGACAGGTTATTACTGTACTATTTCAGTACTTTGCTATTGCCTATGTATGTATGAAACTTTTGGATGAGAACTCTACGCTGTGGTAGTTTTATTTGGTCTTTGGTCTTTTAAAAAAAAGCCAGAAAGTTAAGTGTTAATAATACGAAGTGCATGTCATCTTCTGTATATTTCAGCTGTCTAGTTAGTACTCCCTCCAGTTTCAAAAAAAAAAAAAGAGATTTGTACAAGTCAAATTCGTTTAGGTTTAATCAAATTTGTAGTCAACTAGGTTCACTATGAAAATATATTCCGTAATTAATTTAGTGTTACTTATTTTTATATCATAAATGTTTATAGTTTCTGTATAATTTGATCAAAAACATATATGGAATATCCAATTTGGAGTCCAGACAAACAAAATATAACTTTCAGAAAATCATCCAGCAAAAACCAGCTTAGCCGGTTTTGGAAACTTATTCAAATTGAAGAATGGACTTCACCATTGCGTTCCACTCATCGAGATAGTAAAAAAAACATATATAGATTGTCCAATTTTGGAGTCGGATAAAAAAATTACTCTCCTAGAAAGATTTCATTACTGTTGACGTCGGAAGTGATCCGAATCAAACACCAACGGGGCCTTGGACGCCCGAGCCGCTACGGACCGAAGAACGCAGCGAAGATGTCACTCTTTCATGGTGAAGAACGGAGAGGTTTACAAGCAAACCACCAAAGGATAACCAACGTGCTTACATGACGAAGAACCGGCTAGTTTTTAGGCAAACTAGCAAAGAAACCGTCGAAGCTCTCGCCCGGGAGAGACCCCGTCAGGGCAAGGACGTCGTTGGGTTGCCCTAGGTCGGCCGGCAAGCCTAGGGCGCCATCCTTGGTCGTCGGATCAAGGGATGAACAGCATGGGGGTTGGAGAAGAGGGCAAAAGGGTTGGAGTAGAGGTAGTAGATTGATTTGTTTGACGATTGGATAGATGGGATCTCAATCGGCCATGATCCTCTCATATATATAGAGGGGGGTGGTCTTATCCCAGTAGGAAACCTCTCCAAGCCTTATTTTCTAAGTTTCCCACGAGTTTGGAACAGTTCGGATCGGAATCCAAAAGGCCAGATCCGAACAGGATTTTCTGTCAGGTATGTCGGAAGTCCCGACTTGTGTCGGAAGTCCCGACTCGAGTCGGAACTCCCGACAGTCGGAACTTCCGACTTTTGTCGGAACTCCCGACGTAGGGATAACCCCAGACACCCGAGCAGATTTCTTCAGGCTTCCCGGAAGTCCCGAGACACGTCGAAACTTCCGACAGTCGGAAGTCCCGACTTGGGTCGGAACTCCCGACGACGGGGCATCTTTCCGAGGGCATAACTTCTTCATCCGGACTCCGAATTAGACATTCCATATATGTTTCTTGACCGTCTCGACAAGAGGAACGCAATGGTGAAGTCCGTTTCACATTTTGACAACTTCACAAAATGAACATTTTTTGTTGTCAACATATGCCCCCATGTTTTCAGGTGAATGATGCATAAACCTGAAAACACTTAATCAAATAAATTAAAACCAAACAGCGACGATTCCCATCTCATCGGCTGCTCAGTGGCTAAGAACGATGTATACATCGGCCATTTTTCTAAGGGCGATACATGTATCGGCTATTGTTTGGTGAGCACTTAGGCTTCTTGCCAAACACTTGGAAAGTACCTTTTTAAGTACCTCCCGTTGATTGCTCTCGTGAGACATTCACCTTGCAATGTCTCTAGCACATATGAATTTCCAAATATAACTTTGACCACTTTGTAAGGACCTTCCCAATTCGGTGACCACTTGCCAAACTGATTGCTCTTCGATCCAATTGGTAGTATGGTTTTCCACACCAATTCTCTCACTTGGAAGGATTTGCTCCTGACTTTCTTGTTGTACGCTTTGGCAACTCGAGCTTTATCTTTCTCTATTTCCTTGAGAGCTTTTAATCTCACATCAGTCACCTCATCGATATTATCGATCATCAAATCATGATACACAACAGCTGATAAATCATTTTGTTTAGCAAGCCTGTATGCATCCAAATTCACTTCGACAGGCAACACGGCCTCTTGGCCATATACTAACTCAAAAGGAGTAACCTTTGTAGCACCATGCCTTGAAATGCGATGTGCCCATAGAGCCTCAGACAAAACTTCATGCCATCTCCTTGGATTCTCCTCAATTTTCTTTTTGATGAGCTTGATCAAAGTCTTATTACTAGACTCAGCTTGGCCATTGGCTTGAGCATAGTATGGAGATGAATTGAGTAACTTGATCTTATATAATTCGACAAATTCCCTCACCTCTTTAGACACAAACGATGTCCCTTGATCTGTAGTTAATGTTTGAGGGATGCCGAATCTATGAATAATATGCTCAGTATTGAACTTAATTACTTCCTTGTGTGTCATATTCTTCAAAGGAACTCCCTCGGTCCACTTAGTAAAGTAATCTGTAGCAACTAACACAAATCAGTGTCCCTTCGAAGATGAGGGATATATTTGGCCAATGAAGTCTAACCCCCAACCACGAAAAGGCCATGGTTTGATGATAGGATGAAGCACAGCAGCAGGCACAAGCTGAATATTTCCAAACTTCTGGCACTCTTCGCAACCTTTATAGTAACGAAAACAATCAGCCCTCATAGTAGGCCAATAAAAACCGGCTCTACGCAATAACCACTTCATCTTCGGGGCTGATTGATGCGTACCACATATGCCTTCATGGACTTCTCCCATAGCCACTCTTGCCTGATCTGATCCCAAGCACTTAAGAAGCAAATCTTTGGCGGTTCTTCAATAGAGCTCATCATTATGCAATACATATTTGAAAGCACTCCGCCGAACACTTTATCAATTTTGGCACTTGGATCACGTAGATATCTCAACAAGGGAGTCCTCCAATCTTCTAAATCGGCCCCAACATCACTAGAAGTTATATCGGGCCGATTTGATAGCTTCTCAGCCAAATTCATCGGGCTGGTCACAGGAGAGTCGACTGAACCAACTGGGCCGGTAGGCTTAGCCGATTTAGAGGTGTCGGCTTGGCCAACTAGGGCAGTCGGCTTAGCCGACTTGGCCACAGCAAGAGAGTAGTCGGCTGAGCCAACTTGGTCAGTCGGCTTAGCCGACTGGTCTGTACCTACACAGGAAAAATTGAAATCTTCATGCATCGGCTATTCTTGAATATGGAAATTATGTCCACTGACATCATAGCCAGATGCTTGCTGAGCTAACATGTTGGCCTTTTGATTTTCATGCCTCGGAAAATGCCGAATTTGAAATTCGGCAAAATAATCAATAACATCAAGGCAAGCATCAAGACAAGCTCTTAGTGATCCTTCTAAACATTGAAATTCACTAGCAACTTGGTGTACCACCAGCAAGGAATCACCATAGGCTTCAATATGTTATACCCCATGGATTGCAATATAGCCAAGCCGAATAAGAAAACTTCACATCTGGCTCAAATGTTGGTGCAGATATAATTTTAATCGGCTTGATGTCTCCAATAGCACCATTGTGAGAAATAATGATTATGCCAACACCTTGGCCTTATTTGCAAGCCGACTAATCATATTGTCACATCCATGAAGTAAATCAAAATGCATATATCATGCCCCCTGGGGCCTTACGGCCATCAAAGTAAAATCCATGGGGGCTTTCTAATAGCACGATGGTCGCAAGCATTCATCGGCTATATTTTTACACTAAGGGCGATATCAAAATATCGGCCATATGAATTCATCCACAAGAGCATGCATAACTGAAATAAATATTTTGGCTCCTGATCATCGATAAGTAAAATAATTTGGCAACCCTCCATAACATAAAGATCCACACCAAGGATCAAAATAAGAAGCTAAGGGATAACCATGCATACCGGGGAATGAATTCCACATAGGCATAGGCAAAGAATATGGATGATGCCATGACCAATAATTTTGATGATTTGGTGCAAACCTCCAACTTGGCAATTGTTTCTTGAATCTCCTTCTCTCCTTTGCTTTTGTTGCACCACTTGCTTGAACATCATCCTTCTGAGCTTGAATACTTGCTTTGGAAACCCATGCCAAGCCTTTTTCTTTTAGCTTCTCTGTACTAAGCTTTTGTAGCTTGTTTTCTTGCCACTTTGGTAAACCGATTGAGTATATCGATTTTATTTCTGTTTTGGACAACAGTAAATCTTTCTTGATTTTGGGCACTCCCACCTTCTTTTGTTCAGATGTGGCACCTATAATATTAATAGATGACTTCCTCACTTCTTTGCCATCAATAGCCAGATTTTTCAGCAATTTAATCGGCTTTTCAATTGTTAAATTCAGATATGAACTTTTCTTCTTTCGGCCATCATACTTCACGCGGTAAACTTGCTTTACCACTTTCTTCTTTGGTTGAGCTCCAGACCGATTTTGATCAAAACGGTCTTTACAAGATGATGATCTCTCTAAATATCTAGGAGCTGCATACTCTACATATTCTGGCCTAAAATATGGTGAAACATGTGCCTCTTGATCAAACCAGCCCCAAAATGAATAAGGATGAAAATATACGGGCTGTGGTCCATATGACATGGTAATTGGCTGCTCAAAAGGAGAATATGTTGTTGCTACGTGAGATCTATCTCCTTGCCAATTCCACTCTTGAGACTTGTGCTTTGGAGGCAATTTTGATAATTGGATTTTCTTTGGCCGATTGGTGACATTTGTTTTTTCTATCTTCTCATATTTAGCTAGAAGTTCCTTGAAGCTAAGCTTCGGCCTTCTACTTCTTTGTTTGTCATGACCTTTACCTCCATTAGCTTTACGAGCATCCTCCTTCTCCCCATCTTGATAGGCATGCTCCAAAGGAGGATTCTTAGCCGATTCCCCTTGCTCAACGAGATCAATCAGCTTTTGCTTTGGTTGGAGAGATTTCAGCTGCCCTCCAGTGTCTTCTGGAACTATGATAACTTTATTGTCCTCTAGAATATCTTCTATTTGCAATTCATCAACAACAACCTTGCCTTCACTTGAGGGCTCCACATCTCTCTCTTGGGCGTTCAAGCTTTGAGCTTTGAGTGAATCGGCTAATGCAAGCCGATTCGAAACCTGTTTGCCATCAAAACCAATTGAATCCAATTGGTCTATGTGTTGAGCTTTAGAAAATCTCAATCGTCCTTTATGAATGGCCGATTGGATGACTCGACGAAACACATTGCAATCAAAAGTATTATGATCAGATGAATGATGCCATTTGCAATATGTAAGCTCTTCTAAGTTTTTAACAGATGGCAAAGCATTGTGATCAATGATTTTAATAAAATTATTCTTAAGTAGGATATCAAAGATATGATCACAAAAAGTAAAGTCAAAGGTGTACTTTGATTTCTTGAGCCAATTCTTTTGTGGAGTCGGCTTTAAAGCTAGGCAAACGAATGGATCGGATTTATTATCAATCCATTCGGCCACACCTATGCAATTGCTTATAGGAAGCTTTAGCTTTGACGAATTATCACTATCGGCCTTGCCATATGGAACAATGTCTTGGCCGACAGAATCTAAATTTATTTTATTATCAACAAATAAATTGCTATTCTCAATCGGTCTATTATAACAATTAGCAAGGATATCTCTAATAGATGCAGAAATTGAAATAGTATGACCAGATTAAAATTTGAGCAAAATATTTGTGTTTTCTACCTTGTTGATCATGTTGGAAAAGTGCACATCCCTGATTTGCATGATGTTGCTCTTCATCTCCAGAGAATGATCAACAATAGGTGCCGAATCATCTGAAGATGCATCGGTAGCTGCCGAGACTGAGAAAGTCGGTTTAGCCGATTGGAAGTCGGCTAGGCCGACTTGGGCACTAGCAGGGGCAGTCGGCTTAGCTGACTCAGGGCAGGCAGCAATCGGCTCAGCTGACTTTGAAGTCGACTCAGCCGATTCTGAGTAGGCAGGCAGCCCTCCTTTATTGCTTGTAGGGGCTTCATCTCCATCACTGATGCGGTAATCACTAGATAAGTGTACAACCCCTTTAACTCCTGAAAAATCAAGTCTAGCTGGTTTCTGGCGTTTTCCATGCTTTTCTATAGCAAGACTTGTTTTTTGAGATGTGATTGATTCAGAAAGGATATTGTATTGTTCGGCTTTTGTAGCCGAACCTTTGCTTACATCCGAATCAATTATTTCTTTCATGCCCACTAGCAATCCTGTTTTAGCCGATGACCCAACTGTGATCGGCCTTTTCTCTTTAGTCTTTCCAAAATATTCATAGAATTGCTCCTCTAATTGAGACCATGAACCAATAGTACATTGTGGCAAAGATGTAAACCATACAAAGGCAATACCAGTGAGAGATAAAGGAAAATTTCGCACTCTCATATAGTCTTCTTTACCGGCAAAACCTAGCTGTGAGAGATATATACTAATATGTTCTATAGTGGTTTTATCATCTTCACCACTAAATTCATAAAAATCAGGTACCCACCAACCATTAGGAGTTTTCAAGTAATCATAGCATAATGGGTATGGTCTATGATAAGTGGGCACCTTCCATTTAGAGGAACCATATGGATTTTTAGCATGGGCTAAATCTTCATCGATTCGGTTTGATTTGAGAGCAACAAATAAAGCCGAATCATGATTGCTTGCAAGTGCACACATTGCTGAATTTTTATTGATTCGGCTACAATTATTAGCAATATGTGGAGCCGAATCATAAGGTTTAGCGCTCGAATGCCTTGCCGAAATTTCACTAATTCGGCTATGGTCACGAGCGAAATACAAAGCTGAACTATGGGCATTGATCTTTGCATAAGGTGCTGAATTTTCATTGATTCGGCTATGGTTACTAGTAACACATGAAGCCGAATCATAAGTATTAGCACTTAAGCACCTTGCTAAATTTTCATTAATTTGGCTCGAGTTGGGAGTAACATATGGAGCCGAATTATGAATAAGAGCATTGGCATATGATGCTAAATTTTCAGAACAATTGGCTAAATAATTAGCATTGTTATAACCAATTCTCTCATTCATCGGCATGTCTTGTGGTGGGACCACATATTGTGAACTTATAGCCGATGAATAACAATTTACATATTGTATGTTGCTAGTAGCATCAAAACTCGAAGAATTTACAACATGCATCGGCTCTTGACCACAATATTCATAATTATGATGTGTATGATGAGGAGCATTAACAAAAGTAATAGCCGATGTAACATATCTAGTATCATTACAACTAGCAACACCAACATGAGAGCTCAAAGAACTTGCAAAATAACTATTAGGATCATCAGATGCATTTGCAAGTTGTACCTCAGGGTGATTGTAGTAATATTGTGATGCAACACCTTGGTACTTCATGATTTATAACTTGACCGCCTTGCTGAATTTTTCGATAAGCAGCGCAACTTGTTGCAAAATCGCAAACAAGATCACGAGGGGTCAAAACTAGATGCGATCGGCCTTTTAGGCCAGATGCAACGGTAATGGCGAGCTCAAGAAGATAGATCAATGAGGAGTAAGGCTAGGTCAGAGAGATCAGCTATAAGAGATAGCTGAACCAATCTTCCCCAGCGGAGTCGCCAAAAAGTGTGTTGACGTCGGAAGTGATCCGAATCAAACACCAATAGGGCCTTGGACGCCCGAGCCGCTACGGACCGAAGAACGTAGCGAAGATGTCACTCTTTCGTGGTGAAGAACAGAGAGGTTTACAAGAAAACCACCAAAGGATAACCAACGTGCTTACGTGACGAAGAACCGGCTAGTTTTCAGGCAAACTAGCAAAGAAACCGTCGAAGCTCTCGCCCGGGAGGGACCCCGTCAGGGCAAGGACGTCGTTGGGTTGCCCTAGGTCGGTCGGCAAGCCTAGGGCGCCATCCTTGGTCGTCGGATCAAGGGATGAACAGCATGGGGGTTGGAGAAGAGGGCAAAAGGGTTGGAGTAGAGGTAGTAGATTGATTTGTTTGACGATTGGATAGATGGGATCTCAATCGGCCATGATCCTCTCATATATATAGAGGGGGTGGTCTTATCCCAGTAGGAAACCTCTCCAAGCCTTATTTTCTAAGTTTTTCATGAGTTTGGAACAGTTCAGATTGGAATCCAAAAGGCCAGATCCGAACAGGATTTTTTGTCAGGTATATCGGAAGTCCAGTCGAAAGTCCAGTCGGAAGTCCCGACTTGTGTCGGAAGTCCCGACTCGAGTCGGAACTCCCGACAGTCGGAACTTCTGACTTTTGTCGGAACTCCCGACGTAGGGATAACCCCAGACACCCGAGCAGATTTCTTCAGGCTTCCCGGAAGTCCCGACACACGTCGGAACTTCCGACAGTCGGAAGTCCCGACTTGGGTCGGAACTCCCGACGACGGGGCATCTTTCCGAGGGCATAACTTCTTCATCCGGACTCCGAATTAGACATTCCATATATGTTTCTTGACCGTCTCGACAAGAGGAACGCAATGATGAAGTCCGTTTCACATTTTGACAACTTCACAAAATGAACATTTTTGGTTGTCAACAATTACATTCCGCAGAAACTGGCTAAACAGGTTTTCACGGCCCGAGGCTAAATCATGATTTTCTTGTTGAAAACTCCTCTAATCTTGTTGTAAATAAGTTATATTTGATAACTCTTGTGTTTTCAAGTTTTTCGCATAAGTTATATGATATAAGTTATATATTATAAGTTACTACACATAAATTGTTCTAGAATGAAATTCTTCGAAACATATGCGAGTGGAGTCTAGTTCTGTTCGTCTTATCGCGTACAACACCCCGGTGCAGACGGAATTAGAAATAAATACACCGTTCAGAAGTTATAACAATTTGAATAAATGTTTTGTTTTTTCAACCTTGCATCAGGCTTACATCATAGCCAGAATGCGCATGCACCAGACTGCGTGAAAAGTGAAGGTACGCGGGAATGAATTTTTTCATTAACTCCTACTTTGGCAGCCTAGATTCCCGGCGGGATCCCGACCTTTTCCCTGGGCTAATCTGCCCCGTGCCATCCCCCCCCCACGCCAAATTTGTGCGCCCTTTGGGAGTCCACCAAGGCGAGGATCGCAGCCCGCTTCCCTGCGTTTTCCGCGCGGAAGAAATCCACGACTCGTTAGGCCGGGAGGGTTTCCCCGTGCGACTTGCGAGCTTTCTTCTTCCGCTCGCGACGCCGCCCAGTCGCGAGGCCACCGCCACCACAGCATCCGGCCGCCCCCGCCCCGGTGTAGGGTCAAGATGGCGGATTAGAGGGGGGGTGAATAGTCCTTTCTAAAATTAATCGCGTCGGCTAACCGAAACAAGTACGGAATTAGAACTATCGGTCTAGCCAACACTACACCCCTCTATCTATGTTCTCTAGCACCTTCCAAAGATACTAATTAAGCAATAAAGGTGCCGGGCTAGCTAGAGCTCACCTAACCAATTCTAGGAGCAAGGTCACATAAACCTATACCACTAGTACTTTAAGCAACAAGGGAGCTCCTACACATGCTAGTAAGCAAAAGCACAAAGCCACCTAATGCTCACTAGCAATGCTCAATAACAAGGCAACCAATGCCAAATTAGAGAGCGCAAATACTTAGCTACACAAACTAAGCAAAGTGACTAACAAGGTTACACAAACCAAATTAGCCACGCAAGGGAGCTACTTCTATGCCACATAAACAAGAAGGTAACTAGTAAGCTACACAAGCTAACTAATTACAAGAGCAACTACACAAGCACAATGTATATGAAAGTAATTACAAGCTTGTGTAACGAGGATGTAAACCAACGAGAAGAACAAGGTTGACACGGTGATTTTTCTCCCGAGGTTCACGTGCTTGCCAACACGCTAGTCCCCGTTGTGTCGACCGCTCACTTGGTGGTTCGGCGGCTAATTGGCATCACCCGCCAAGCCCACACATCGGGCACCGCAAGAACCTACCCCAAAAGTGAGGGTAGCTCAATGACACGCTCAACTAGAGTTGCTCTTCGTGGCTCCCGCGGGACGAGCACAATGCCCCTCACAAAGCTCTTCTCCGGAGCACCGCACAAGCTTCTTTGCGGGCTTCGACGGAGACCACCACCAAGCTGTCTAGGAGGTGGCAACCTCCAAGAGTAACAAGCACCACCGGCTTACAACTCGATCACCTAGTGCCACTCGATGCAACCTCACGATGCAATCGCACTAGAATCGCTCTCTCACACAATCGAATGATCACTATCAAGTATATGTGAGATGGAGGGCTCCCAAGCACTACTACATAAGCCACCAAGGCTCTAGTGTGCTCAGCTGCTGGCCCAAGGCCGACCATGGCTTCTATTTATAACCCCACGAACAAATAGAGCCGTTACCCCTTCACTGGGCAAGTGTCGGGACGACCGGAAGCTTCGGTCCGATCGACCGGACGCTGGACCTCAGCGTCCGGTCGTGCGATGCACGCCACGTGTCCCCTTCTTCAAACGTTGTTCGCCCGATCCCAACGGTCATCTGTTGACCGGACGCAGTAGCTTGAACTGACCGGACGTAGCAACCCTAGTGTCCGGTCGTTTCTAGTAAGGTACCAGACATGACTGGACGCGTCCGGTCGGCCACGATCGGACGCAGCACCAGCGTCCGGTCACTCTCTAGCTTCTGCTTTGCCTGCGTCACCATACGTCAGCTCTGACCGGACGCACACAGCCAGCGTCCGGTCACTTCCAGAGCCAGCGTCCGGTCGATTGACCGACGCTGCACGCTGCCTGCCACCACTGATCGGACGCTGCAACCCAGCATCCGGTCACTGCGTGACCAGAGTCCGGTCCAAACTGTGGGACCCTGTATTTTCTGTATAGGGCGCCAGTGGCACCGTCGGACTGTCCGCACTCTACGGGCGGACACTCCGCCAGTGGAGTTTCTAACCCTTCTTGCCTCCGTTTCATCGCCGAGTTGATCCACATCAACTCCAACTTCAACTCCTTTGTAAATGTGCCAACAACCACCAAGTGTACATCACCATGTGCATGTGTGTTAGCTTTTCACATTCATTTTCCAAAGGATTAGCCACTCAACTTGCTACGCCACTCAATCCTAGCGACGATGCAAAGTTAGATCACTTGAGTGGCACTAGATGACCAATATGCAAATAAGTTTGCTCCTCTTGATAGTACGGCCATCTATCCTAAACCCGGTCATAAACTTCTCTACGCACCTATGACCGATGAAATAAAATGTCCTAGGTTATACCTTTGCCTTGCGCATTCCATTCCATCTCCTCCAATGTTGATGCAACACATGCACCAACACAATCATCAATGATATGATCCACTTCATATCATCACATGATCATATTGGTTCATCGATTTTGACTTTCACTTGCTTTTCACCGTTGCCTTCGTCCATCGGCGCCAAGTCTTGCTTAAGCTTCACCGCCACACGGTCCATCGCTCTAAAGCCTCCGACTTGCCCTTCACGCTTGCAACCGGTCCATCAAGCCAAGTCTTGTCTTGATCTTCTCCACCTTGATCACATGACTCAATGTCATGTCTCATGTGCAATGAGCTCCTTCATCATCACATGTGTGAGCTTTGCAACATCTCCAAGCCATTTTCACCTTTATGGCATATGTTGCTCACACATATGTACATGTGGACTAATCACCTGTGTATCTCACATAAACACAATTAGTCCACCTAGATTGTCACTCAATTACCAAAACCACACAAGGACCTTTCACCCGGCATCCGTTCACTGCCGCCCCCGCCCCGACATCCGTCCGCCGCCGCGACATCCCTCCACCTCGCTGTCGCTTCGTCTCTCTCGTGCGTGCGACGTCGACGTGGGGGTCACTCTCGGGCGCTCCTCCACCGCTGCCACCTAGCTCATCCACCGCCGCCGCCTCGCTCCTCGTCCGTCGTCGCCATCTCCACCGCCATTGCCATCCGTCTCGAAGGTCAGTGCGTCTCATCTCCTTCGTTGTAGTAGTTTCTGGATCCGCTAGGGTTTGACCCACACCTCCATTGCTTTTCATGGATCTTGGAGCTACAGAACAACAAAAGGTCTGTCGTGATTTATATTAAGAGGATCTGCAGAAATTTACTTTTTTTTAAATGAATCTGCAGAGATTTACATCACGAGAAAGATGTGAGTTCTTTTTTTCTCGAATAAAGATGTGAGTTCTCTCCTCTCCCTTCTCTAATGCTGTTATTGTTGCCTAATGCCGTGCCAACGAAGTGCTCATCAAAACAGAATCTATTGCAGCTGCAACTAGATGACAAACACGCTACTTTGTTCAATTTTAATCAGTTCACGCCGGAAGGCAATTACTGGGCGCAACAGTCTGTCAAAGACCATGTGCAAAGCAAGATTCGCAGTGTTGAAGCTGAAATCATATTTGAATATGAACTTGCCTGTGCAAAAGTTTGACAGTACACGTTTGATCACTTCATACATTCTTGCAAAGTTATCTATGCGATTAACATGACTCTTGAAACCATATTGGCTATATAATATTCTTACTATCCTCTGTAATATAAAACTCTATCCTCTTAATGGAAATGAAACACAATTCTCTTGAGAGAAAAAAAACTATCATTAAAGCAAGATTTCTCTTCAAAACTCAACTATTTCACCATCAAATTCTAAGGCTCATAGACTCTACGCAATTTCAATGCTGGTTAGCTCCAAAATGGCGCGGCAACGCCGCGCCCAAGGTTTTCTAGTTCAGACCTATACCTACCTCATCTGCAGGCACACTGATGAAGTGACGATTATAACCAAGAAAAGAATCTAGCTAGCCTAATGCGTACTTTCAGCTGGCTAGTCGGTCAAGAAGCTGTATTTGGCAGTCAATAAGTTACTAGTCGGTCAAGAATCTAGCTGCTATATTATTTGAATCTTCAGTCAATAAGTTCTAGTATTGGCTATATCTATTTTTCAGTTAAGCTGACTGACAACAGGCGAACTGCAACAGAGCTTTTTTATTCGGTTTTTGTTTGGTGGAATGGTGGGTAAGAATCAGGTTCATGTCTGCAGCTAGTGTTCTGTTTCTCTGACTGTTCAGTCAGTTTGCTTGTGTTCTTTGTTTTTTTTGCAAGGTGTTTAGCCTGATCTTTTATCCTGTTCGTTCAGTCTCTCGACAGCTCCGTCAGTCCAAGTTATGCTGCTCTGTTTCTTTGTTCTGCTATTAGAGTTCAATTATTTCTGCATTTTGTGACGAGGTCCTGTTTGGGGTAAAGAAATCTGCTATCGTACAGTTGATCTCAGTGTAGAATAGTGTCATAGTGATCAGTCCCATACAGTTGTCCTCTGCTCGTTATTCAGGTAGTAGTAACTTATTTTATATTTTTATTTCTACTATATCTGACACATTGCTTTCTTGTTGTCTGCTATGGCATTCCAGTTTTTCTTTTTCTTTTTAAGTCTCCATTCAGTTTTTCATAATAGTGATTCAGTTTTTTTAACTTGTTGGCCATCAGGGTAGCTGTATGTAGCCTTAATAACAAGTGAATTACGAAAACAAAAATGCATATTTATTTACCCTCTGTTAGTTATTGAATAGATATTTAACTTAATCTAGAAAGACAAGTATACAACTTGCTACTGCAGTACTCATTTGGTTTGGTCCTCGCTGATTATTTTGGTCGATGTATTTGGATGAAGACAAGTAGCATTGAGCATGAAGCTAGTTGTGTATTTCATTTATCTTAGTCTGACCTGATAGATAGCCATAGACATCATGAGAACAACCTCCTTTTACCTATATGTATTTTGGCCATATACAAGTGCAGTTTCCAGAGCCAGACGTGTCATGAGAGATCACCATTTTCATTAATTTTGTGTGTGCTGCAGATGTCTTAGTGGAAGCAGTGCATGATTTGAAATAAGTCTGGTAACTTTGGATAGTACTTGGCTAGATGCCAGAAGACATTGTATGTAAGGATGGTAAATTTAGAGATGATTGTAGTATATGATTATGACTTCACCATTTTCTATTGGATGTAAGGATGTAGAACAATCTGTATGAATGCTACTAGTAGTTGGTTAGATGTCAGATAATACTTTTGTGTTTATCAGATTTGGTTTAAGGTCTGAGATATGTCTGTATTTGTATGGTGAGAGACTTGTACCTGAGATTTTTCATGATTTTGTGGCTCTGACATTGATATGTAGTGACTATTTATATTATTCACCTCTTTTTATTTTTCTTGATTTTTGGTGATTTTTCTGATTTTTTAAGACATGTTTTCTCAATTATTTGTACTGGAGTTGTCCAAAATAGCTGAAAAAGGTAAAAGCGCGGTTCTCTTCCCCGGAAAAGGTCTGCCAAACAACGGCAGGGCAGCTTCCCCTTACGTGGATGTCTTCCCAGAGGTGACGAGGGGAATGGACGATCTAAAAAAAATTCTCCCTCGGGGCTACCGTCCCTGGCTTTATTTCCCCGTACTGCCAAAGTTGCCCTTAGTGTTTTGATCTTTGATCGCTCGATGCGGAACTGAGTGAACGCTCGCGGAATATTGGCCCTGATTTTTTAGTCCCTTCGTGTTTTTTAGTCCGTTTCGTTCTCTGTTCTTTTGGTTTTTTATTAGTCCTTTTGTGTTTTTTTGAGATTGTTTCCAAGTTTTTTGTTTTTATTGTTTCAGGTTTATATTTCGTGTCCACTTTTTTTTGTCGTCGTTCGGACCGGTGGTTTTTTTCTTTTTTTCTCATCTGTTATTATATATTATATATATATATATATACCACTTAAAAATACCAATCACTTTCATATAAAAAAACTTTTCGTGCACGCGTCACAAATCCTCCTATGCCGATTCGGAAAACCAGAAGCCGCGCCAGGAACGTGGGAGCCAGCTGCGCAACCTGTTGTTGCTGAGCGCCAGGAACGTGAGAGCCCTAACGCGGGTGAGGCAGTGCCGGCCCTGCAGAGGTGCCAGAGGTGCGACGACGATCGAGTATACTGTAGACTCCAGCCCTATAATCCGATGGCACTTGATAGGCAGCCCGAGATGTTCAGGATCACAGCGCCGAGCGCTTGCTTCCCCAGTCCACGAGTCTACTAGGTACGCGAGTGCCCAGGGCAAAGGGTCACGATCTCAGGGAGTCACGGAGAGTCGGAGACGGAGCCACCCCGCGCCGCCGCCGACCGCCGCGGAGAGCTGGAAACACGGAAACGACGCACTCACAGGCTCGACTCGACGACGACGCGATCAGGCGGATTAGCCGATCATCAGTTTATCAATCATCACTTCATCAGTTCATCAGCCGATCAGGCCCTAGCACCTAGGTATTTTTTTCCATGATCATTTTTTAATCTAAATTAATTATTTCAGACTTCTAAGTACTCCTACTCATATAGTCATGTTTTTCTTTTAATCTAGGTGTTAAAATCTTAGAATGTTACCTAAGAAACATTTATCGGGATCTCAGAAAAGAAAACGGAAAAAACTAGAAGATCAATTTATTGAATCTTAGAAATGTGCTATACATAAGTGGACACTATTGATCTCAATACCGTTCTTATAATTCTGCATCAAGAAGTGCCCGAAGAAGTATATTTTTATGAGAAGCAATGGATATTATGGAGTTCTATTCTTTCTTGTGGTAATCATATTAGTTTTAGAAGTACAAATATACTATTATTTTAGTTTACTTTTTTTATGGTCACCAGTGGAGTTTTCGTCAACTGAATTTTATTGGGCCCTCGTGGCCCGCGATAATATTTACAAGATGTTTACATTTTGAGAGAAATGGAGTTTACATATCACTCCTGAGCCGTTTTAGTTTACACTGTTCCTCGATAACTATCAAACATGTTAAATAAAAAATATATCACTGAATTTATTTTCGCTTTACAACAAAAATTAGCACATATATATTATAATATTTTATATGTGGTCTAGCTAGGGCCTCAAAATTCTAGGACCGGGACTGGGGTGAGGGCGGACGGGACGCCGCCGGTGAGGTCGTTGGAGCTGAGGTCCAGCTTCTGCACCACCGGGAACGTCGCCGTGTCCTTGCACGTCGGGTTGGGCGGCACACCGCTCGGCGGGGTCCGCGGCCGCGGCGACCTGCAGGAACAAGGCGAGGAGGGAGAGGAGATACAGGACGGCGGGGGCAGGGTGCCGGCGCCATGATGGCCGCGCTGGCCGCACGTGTGGCTCTGCCGCTGGCGCTGCGCGCTCTGCTGCGGCTGCCGGGCGGTGGCGGTCGCCGCAGGAGAGCAAGTTGACTTGGATTCTGATCTACAATACATGCATGCCGTGTTTTTTTTTGAGACGAAAGTGCATGCCGCGTGTTTGTTAGGGAATCAATGAAAGATGGAAAGGTAATACACGTGTACATGAGACATGCATGTCGTGTTTGTCAGGGAATCATGGGTAATACACGTGTACATGAGATTTTGTCTTGTGTGCGTATTCTACTGGGACGACGATTAACCGAGTCGGATATGAGCGAAGACCGACACGGTGGGCAGCGAGAGCGAGGAACACACGGTGCAGCGACACATCAGAATACGTTCCACACTTCCACACTTCAGGGCCATAAAACGGGGAACACACGGTGCGACGAGAGACACATCAGAATACAACTACAAATCCAGCACACGCACGCATCGGAGAAAGGTATCGATCTCTACCAGAACAGAAAAGGCCTGACTCACCGGATCTGAAACACAACCTCGAAACAAACATCATAAAACGTGACCATCTACGACGTGCCCCACGGGACACTGTCGTACGCCACCTACTGTTGATTGCCACTCTTTTCAATTTTATGCAATGGGATTGTCCAAAACATTTTCTTACATGTGAAGTCACTTGCTTACTTGTGAAGATAGTGATTTCGGCGAGCACTGGACAAAACTCATCAGGAAGGCTGTGCGCTGCTGGCAGCAACCTCGCGTCCCCGGATACGGACAACCTCCGTGACATGGTGGTTCGTATCTGGCTAGCCGTTGCTGTGGCCTTCGGCGGCACGATTTTGACTTTCACTTGCTTTTCACCGTTGCCTTCGTCCATCGGCGCCAAGTCTTGCTTAAGCTTCACCGCCACACGGTCCATCGCTCTAAAGCCTCCGACTTGCCCTTCACGCTTGCAACCGGTCCATCAAGCCAAGTCTTGTCTTGATCTTCTCCACCTTGATCACATGACTCAATGTCATGTCTCATGTGCAATGAGCTCCTTCATCATCACATGTGTGAGCTTTGCAACATCTCCAAGCCATTTTCACCTTTATGGCATATGTTGCTCACACATATGTACATGTGGACTAATCACCTGTGTATCTCACATAAACACAATTAGTCCACCTAGATTGTCACTCAATTACCAAAACCACACAAGGACCTTTCACCCGGCATCCGTTCACTGCCGCCCCCGCCCCGACATCCGTCCGCCGCCGCGACATCCCTCCACCTCGCTGTCGCTTCGTCTCTCTCGTGCGTGCGACGTCGACGTGGGGGTCACTCTCGGGCGCTCCTCCACCGCTGCCACCTAGCTCATCCACCGCCGCCGCCTCGCTCCTCGTCCGTCGTCGCCATCTCCACCGCCATTGCCATCCGTCTCGAAGGTCAGTGCGTCTCATCTCCTTCGTTGTAGTAGTTTCTGGATCCGCTAGGGTTTGACCCACACCTCCATTGCTTTTCATGGATCTTGGAGCTACAGAACAACAAAAGGTCTGTCGTGATTTATATTAAGAGGATCTGCAGAAATTTACTTTTTTTTAAATGAATCTGCAGAGATTTACATCACGAGAAAGATGTGAGTTCTTTTTTTCTCGAATAAAGATGTGAGTTCTCTCCTCTCCCTTCTCTAATGCTGTTATTGTTGCCTAATGCCGTGCCAACGAAGTGCTCATCAAAACAGAATCTATTGCAGCTGCAACTAGATGACAAACACGCTACTTTGTTCAATTTTAATCAGTTCACGCCGGAAGGCAATTACTGGGCGCAACAGTCTGTCAAAGACCATGTGCAAAGCAAGATTCGCAGTGTTGAAGCTGAAATCATATTTGAATATGAACTTGCCTGTGCAAAAGTTTGACAGTACACGTTTGATCACTTCATACATTCTTGCAAAGTTATCTATGCGATTAACATGACTCTTGAAACCATATTGGCTATATAATATTCTTACTATCCTCTGTAATATAAAACTCTATCCTCTTAATGGAAATGAAACACAATTCTCTTGAGAGAAAAAAAACTATCATTAAAGCAAGATTTCTCTTCAAAACTCAACTATTTCACCATCAAATTCTAAGGCTCATAGACTCTACGCAATTTCAATGCTGGTTAGCTCCAAAATGGCGCGGCAACGCCGCGCCCAAGGTTTTCTAGTTCAGACCTATACCTACCTCATCTGCAGGCACACTGATGAAGTGACGATTATAACCAAGAAAAGAATCTAGCTAGCCTAATGCGTACTTTCAGCTGGCTAGTCGGTCAAGAAGCTGTATTTGGCAGTCAATAAGTTACTAGTCGGTCAAGAATCTAGCTGCTATATTATTTGAATCTTCAGTCAATAAGTTCTAGTATTGGCTATATCTATTTTTCAGTTAAGCTGACTGACAACAGGCGAACTGCAACAGAGCTTTTTTATTCGGTTTTTGTTTGGTGGAATGGTGGGTAAGAATCAGGTTCATGTCTGCAGCTAGTGTTCTGTTTCTCTGACTGTTCAGTCAGTTTGCTTGTGTTCTTTGTTTTTTTTGCAAGGTGTTTAGCCTGATCTTTTATCCTGTTCGTTCAGTCTCTCGACAGCTCCGTCAGTCCAAGTTATGCTGCTCTGTTTCTTTGTTCTGCTATTAGAGTTCAATTATTTCTGCATTTTGTGACGAGGTCCTGTTTGGGGTAAAGAAATCTGCTATCGTACAGTTGATCTCAGTGTAGAATAGTGTCATAGTGATCAGTCCCATACAGTTGTCCTCTGCTCGTTATTCAGGTAGTAGTAACTTATTTTATATTTTTATTTCTACTATATCTGACACATTGCTTTCTTGTTGTCTGCTATGGCATTCCAGTTTTTCTTTTTCTTTTTAAGTCTCCATTCAGTTTTTCATAATAGTGATTCAGTTTTTTTAACTTGTTGGCCATCAGGGTAGCTGTATGTAGCCTTAATAACAAGTGAATTACGAAAACAAAAATGCATATTTATTTACCCTCTGTTAGTTATTGAATAGATATTTAACTTAATCTAGAAAGACAAGTATACAACTTGCTACTGCAGTACTCATTTGGTTTGGTCCTCGCTGATTATTTTGGTCGATGTATTTGGATGAAGACAAGTAGCATTGAGCATGAAGCTAGTTGTGTATTTCATTTATCTTAGTCTGACCTGATAGATAGCCATAGACATCATGAGAACAACCTCCTTTTACCTATATGTATTTTGGCCATATACAAGTGCAGTTTCCAGAGCCAGACGTGTCATGAGAGATCACCATTTTCATTAATTTTGTGTGTGCTGCAGATGTCTTAGTGGAAGCAGTGCATGATTTGAAATAAGTCTGGTAACTTTGGATAGTACTTGGCTAGATGCCAGAAGACATTGTATGTAAGGATGGTAAATTTAGAGATGATTGTAGTATATGATTATGACTTCACCATTTTCTATTGGATGTAAGGATGTAGAACAATCTGTATGAATGCTACTAGTAGTTGGTTAGATGTCAGATAATACTTTTGTGTTTATCAGATTTGGTTTAAGGTCTGAGATATGTCTGTATTTGTATGGTGAGAGACTTGTACCTGAGATTTTTCATGATTTTGTGGCTCTGACATTGATATGTAGTGACTATTTATATTATTCACCTCTTTTTATTTTTCTTGATTTTTGGTGATTTTTCTGATTTTTTAAGACATGTTTTCTCAATTATTTGTACTGGAGTTGTCCAAAATAGCTGAAAAAGGTAAAAGCGCGGTTCTCTTCCCCGGAAAAGGTCTGCCAAACAACGGCAGGGCAGCTTCCCCTTACGTGGATGTCTTCCCAGAGGTGACGAGGGGAATGGACGATCTAAAAAAAATTCTCCCTCGGGGCTACCGTCCCTGGCTTTATTTCCCCGTACTGCCAAAGTTGCCCTTAGTGTTTTGATCTTTGATCGCTCGATGCGGAACTGAGTGAACGCTCGCGGAATATTGGCCCTGATTTTTTAGTCCCTTCGTGTTTTTTAGTCCGTTTCGTTCTCTGTTCTTTTGGTTTTTTATTAGTCCTTTTGTGTTTTTTTGAGATTGTTTCCAAGTTTTTTGTTTTTATTGTTTCAGGTTTATATTTCGTGTCCACTTTTTTTTGTCGTCGTTCGGACCGGTGGTTTTTTTCTTTTTTTCTCATCTGTTATTATATATTATATATATATATATATACCACTTAAAAATACCAATCACTTTCATATAAAAAAACTTTTCGTGCACGCGTCACAAATCCTCCTATGCCGATTCGGAAAACCAGAAGCCGCGCCAGGAACGTGGGAGCCAGCTGCGCAACCTGTTGTTGCTGAGCGCCAGGAACGTGAGAGCCCTAACGCGGGTGAGGCAGTGCCGGCCCTGCAGAGGTGCCAGAGGTGCGACGACGATCGAGTATACTGTAGACTCCAGCCCTATAATCCGATGGCACTTGATAGGCAGCCCGAGATGTTCAGGATCACAGCGCCGAGCGCTTGCTTCCCCAGTCCACGAGTCTACTAGGTACGCGAGTGCCCAGGGCAAAGGGTCACGATCTCAGGGAGTCACGGAGAGTCGGAGACGGAGCCACCCCGCGCCGCCGCCGACCGCCGCGGAGAGCTGGAAACACGGAAACGACGCACTCACAGGCTCGACTCGACGACGACGCGATCAGGCGGATTAGCCGATCATCAGTTTATCAATCATCACTTCATCAGTTCATCAGCCGATCAGGCCCTAGCACCTAGGTATTTTTTTCCATGATCATTTTTTAATCTAAATTAATTATTTCAGACTTCTAAGTACTCCTACTCATATAGTCATGTTTTTCTTTTAATCTAGGTGTTAAAATCTTAGAATGTTACCTAAGAAACATTTATCGGGATCTCAGAAAAGAAAACGGAAAAAACTAGAAGATCAATTTATTGAATCTTAGAAATGTGCTATACATAAGTGGACACTATTGATCTCAATACCGTTCTTATAATTCTGCATCAAGAAGTGCCCGAAGAAGTATATTTTTATGAGAAGCAATGGATATTATGGAGTTCTATTCTTTCTTGTGGTAATCATATTAGTTTTAGAAGTACAAATATACTATTATTTTAGTTTACTTTTTTTATGGTCACCAGTGGAGTTTTCGTCAACTGAATTTTATTGGGCCCTCGTGGCCCGCGATAATATTTACAAGATGTTTACATTTTGAGAGAAATGGAGTTTACATATCACTCCTGAGCCGTTTTAGTTTACACTGTTCCTCGATAACTATCAAACATGTTAAATAAAAAATATATCACTGAATTTATTTTCGCTTTACAACAAAAATTAGCACATATATATTATAATATTTTATATGTGGTCTAGCTAGGGCCTCAAAATTCTAGGACCGGGACTGGGGTGAGGGCGGACGGGACGCCGCCGGTGAGGTCGTTGGAGCTGAGGTCCAGCTTCTGCACCACCGGGAACGTCGCCGTGTCCTTGCACGTCGGGTTGGGCGGCACACCGCTCGGCGGGGTCCGCGGCCGCGGCGACCTGCAGGAACAAGGCGAGGAGGGAGAGGAGATACAGGACGGCGGGGGCAGGGTGCCGGCGCCATGATGGCCGCGCTGGCCGCACGTGTGGCTCTGCCGCTGGCGCTGCGCGCTCTGCTGCGGCTGCCGGGCGGTGGCGGTCGCCGCAGGAGAGCAAGTTGACTTGGATTCTGATCTACAATACATGCATGCCGTGTTTTTTTTTGAGACGAAAGTGCATGCCGCGTGTTTGTTAGGGAATCAATGAAAGATGGAAAGGTAATACACGTGTACATGAGACATGCATGTCGTGTTTGTCAGGGAATCATGGGTAATACACGTGTACATGAGATTTTGTCTTGTGTGCGTATTCTACTGGGACGACGATTAACCGAGTCGGATATGAGCGAAGACCGACACGGTGGGCAGCGAGAGCGAGGAACACACGGTGCAGCGACACATCAGAATACGTTCCACACTTCCACACTTCAGGGCCATAAAACGGGGAACACACGGTGCGACGAGAGACACATCAGAATACAACTACAAATCCAGCACACGCACGCATCGGAGAAAGGTATCGATCTCTACCAGAACAGAAAAGGCCTGACTCACCGGATCTGAAACACAACCTCGAAACAAACATCATAAAACGTGACCATCTACGACGTGCCCCACGGGACACTGTCGTACGCCACCTACTGTTGATTGCCACTCTTTTCAATTTTATGCAATGGGATTGTCCAAAACATTTTCTTACATGTGAAGTCACTTGCTTACTTGTGAAGATAGTGATTTCGGCGAGCACTGGACAAAACTCATCAGGAAGGCTGTGCGCTGCTGGCAGCAACCTCGCGTCCCCGGATACGGACAACCTCCGTGACATGGTGGTTCGTATCTGGCTAGCCGTTGCTGTGGCCTTCGGCGGCACGAGCGCGTAGCTCTAAAAATTGTGCCCCCATACAACACGTGTATATCTAGTAAACGTCAAAAGCAAATAATATATAACATCATGGTATTTTAAACTATTGATTTTTGTCTAAGAAATAAAGATTTTCACCAATTATTAAAATAGATAGACTTATATGTTTTAGTAGATCAGCCGATGGTCCAACTATCAAACAACACTTTATTGTCTAATCCAGTCTAAGTCTAGAGACAAATTCTTCACCTCAACAACTAGCTCTTTGAGACTTTAATCAGAGATCTTTATACATCCTCAAAAAAAGGTCATAGAACTCCCATATTTTAACTATAGCAAATAAGAATTAAAGTTATGATATATTTATATCCTAAATATTTTTGTGCTTTGCAACTTGAGAAAAAATTTATCAAGGTTCACTAGTAGAGAACAGACCTTTGATCCAAGGGTCAAACCAGGCTCTAGTCCCAGGAAATGTTGTGCCCGGGACTAGAGAGACCTTTAGTCCCGGTTGGTGGCTCCAACCGGGACTAAAGGTCCCTGCCCAACGGCTCCTGCGGCAGGCCGTTGTGGCAGGGGACCTTTAGTCCCGGTTGGAGCCACCAACCGGGACTAAAGGTCGACCTTTACTCCCGGTTGGTGGCTTCAACCGGGAGTAAAGCTCTTGTCCCGGCTAGTGGCGTAGCCCGGGACTGGAAAATGACCTTTAGTCCCGGTTGGATCCACCATCCGGGACTAAAGGCCCCCCCTATAAATCCTGCTGGCCGTCTTCTCCCTCCCCGAGCCCGCCCGAGAGCTTTGGTTCAAATTTAAGCAGTGTTCTTGCTCTTTCTCCATCCATTCTTCGATTCCTCCATCGATTTCTTCGATTCCTCCGTCGATTCTTCGGTTCTAAAGGTTACCAACTTCATACTCTCATGTTTCACCATTGTCTTATCTCATTTTGTTCACTATATATATATGGTTCTTTATTGTGGTTTTTTTCATTTGTAAGCAATTTGAGCTCAAAATCACTTTAAGCTTGCATATTTACATGAAGGAAGGTTAAAGTAGCTATTAAAAACTAGTATTCACCGTTCATTTATAGCATGCATAGCACACTTCATTGTTTAGAGATATAGAGAATTTTAGAGTTTTTTTAATTTTATTTGTTTATAAAATGAGAAATTTATAGTGTATTAAAAAATGAGTATAGAGAGTAGATGACAACTGCTTCTGGGTCCTCGGCCTCTCATGGGTTTCTAAAACGACTTAGGTCGGGCCTCCCACTCATTGCATGCGACAAGTGTCATGGTTTTGCGGTTGCGTTGCTGTCTCTGTGCACTTCGCTCGTCTTCCTCATTTCTTTCTTCCACCGTCAACCTGTTGCGTCTCGGTATACCAGTAGAGGTTTGAAGCACACCGGGGACTAGTGCCTCCGACTGGTATGACAGATGCAATGCAAGGCCGTGAAATAGGAAGCAAATCCGTTCTCTTTTGACGATACGCCCGAACAGCCGGGCCTGACAGATTTGGTGGTTGAACGGGTCCGTCGGCCGTCGCCGTGCGACTGTACGACAAAGAACGGCATCGATCGACCATAGTATTTTATTGTCCGGAGTCCGGTCCGGGGTGCAATGCAACGCAATGACAATTGACTCCGCGACTAAACATTTCTATGGTCATTTCTAAGTTAAATCCGTTGCTAGGTCAAAATATGGTCATTTCTATGGACTCCGCGACTAAACATTTTATTTTAACTTTTTATGAAATGAAAAACTTAGAAAATAGTTAGAAAATTATAGAAAATTCGTACTAGTTGAACTTACGGACCGTGTTTAGCTCGGCGAGCATGTTCTCTGCCGAGCGGTAACGGACATCAAGGAGGAGCTTTGATTCTACGAGGGAGAGCGGCAACGGCCGTGGAAGACCGTGTTCCCTTCCTCGTAGAATCAGAGCTCTTCCTTGACCAAGTATGGTGCCGTCCGGTGGAGAAATGCTCGCCGAGATGATCACGTAAGCAAGGTCAATTAGTACGGATGGTTATTTATTAAAACATGTTTTTGAGCTATAAATCCTGTTGGCCGTCTTCTTCCTCCGTGAGCCCGCCCGAGAGCTTAAGTTCAAATTTAAGCAGTGTTCTTGCTCTTTCTCCATCCATTCTTCGATTCCTCCATCGATTTCTTCGATTCCTCCGTCGATTCTTCGGTTCTAAAGGTTACCAACTTCATACTCTCATGTTTGACCATCGTCTTATCTCATTTTGTTCACTTTATATATATGGTTCTTTATTGTGGTTTTTTTTATTTGTAAGCAATTTGAGCTTAAAATCACTTCAAGCTTGCATATTTACATGAAGGAAGGTTAAGGTAGCTATTAAAAACTAGTATTCACCGTTCATTTGTAGCATGCATAGCACACTTCATTGTTTAGAGATATAGAGAATTTTAGAGTTTTTTTAATTTTATTTGTTTATAAAATGAGAAATTTATAGTGTATTAAAAAATGAGTATAGAGAGTAGATGGCAACTGCTTCTGGGTCCTCGGCCTCTCATGGGTTTCCAAAGCGACTTAGGCCGGGCCTCCCACTCATTGCATGCGGCAAGTGTTGTGATGAGACGAAGATTGTGATGGAGTACCGAGTGAAGAAGGAGGGTCCCAACAAGGGTCGCATTTTCTACAAGTGTCCGGATCGTAATGTGAGTTATTTTATCGTATTTAATGACTATGGTTAGTTTATACCTATTTTCATGATGGTTGTGATTAAAGTTTTAATTTTCTGTTTTAATTTCAGTGGGATGGCACTGGATGTTCAGGCTTCTTCTGGGAGGAAGAGTATGTTGAACTCGTGTAAAAATATCTTGCACAACAGGTAGATATGGCGGCTAATGAGGCAGTGATCCAGCCGAAGAAGCCCAAAGATGTTGAACAAATGAGGGATCTGTCTGTTTTAGTTGGGATTGGTCGCGAAATCCTTGTGCCGCTGAAGTGCATTTTAGCTTTAGTGTTTTTAGTGGTAGTTGGGATTGTCTACATTGTAGCGAGGCTTTCTTAAATTTATAGCTTTTATGGTGGTATGCATGTTGTATAATTAACTAATTATGTTCTAGGTTTTAATACGGTATTTATGTCATGTAATGCAGATGAGTCGGCATTGGATGTACAATGCCGATCGTCGCTCCCAAGAGTTCATGGACGGCGTGCATTCTTTGTTACGTGCGGCCGAGGCAAACAAACGCGATGGTTTCATGTGCTGCCCATGTGCCGTATGTAAGAATACGATGGAATATGCTAACTCAAAGACTCTTCATTCACACTTGTTCAAGTCGGGTTTCATGTCAAACTATATTTGTTGGACGAAGCACGAAGAAATCAGAGTTGTAATGGAAGAAGGTGAAGAAGAACAATTGGGCGATGATGACATTTTTGCTGAATATGGTGCCTTCAATGATACTACAATGGGGGAAGCTAAAGAAGAGGTGGGGGCAAAGGAGAAGCCCGCTGAAGAAGAGGTTGGGGCAGAGGAGAAGCCCGCTGAAGAAGAGGTAGGGGCAGAGGAGGAGCCCGCTGACGATCTTAGTCAGGCCATTCGTGATGCACAAAGAGAATGCGAAAGTGAAAAGGAGAAGATCAAGTTCGACCGCATGCTAGAGGATCACAAGAAATTGCTATACCCAACTTGTGATGCGGGGCAGAAAAAGTTAGGTACCACATTGGAATTGCTGCAATGGAAGGCAAAGAATGGTGTATCTGACAAGGGATTCGTGGAGTTACTAAAAATCCAAAAGAAGATGCTTCCGAATGATAATGAATTGCCCAGCACTACGTATGAAGCAAAACAGGTAGTCTGCCCTTTAGGATTAGAAATCTAGAAGATACATGCATGTCCTAATGACTGCATCCTCTACCGTGGCACAGAGTACGAGAAGTTGGATGCATGCCCTATATGTCACGCATTGCGGTATAAGATCAGGCGAGATGACCCTGGTGATGTTGAGGGCGAACGTCCCAAGAAGAAAATCCCTGCCAAGGTTATGTGGTATGCTCCTATAATACCACGCTTGAAACGTCTTTTTAGAAATAAAGACCATGCAAAGTTGTTGCGATGGCACAAAGAAGACCGTAAGGTAGACAATATGTTGAGACACCCTGCTGATGGGTCCCAGTGGAGAGCAATCGATAGAGAATTCCCCGAGTTTGCAAGTGACGCAAGAAACTTAAGGTTTGCTTTAAGTACGGATGGTATGAATCCTTTCGGAGAGCAGAGCAGTAGTCACAGCACTTGGCCTGTTACTCTATGTATCTACAACCTTCCTCCCTAGTTATGCATGAAGTGTAAGTTTATTATGATGCCGGTGCTCATCCAAGGCCCAAAGCAACCTGGCAACGATATCGATGTGTACCTGAGGCCACTAGTTGAAGAACTTCTACTTTTGTGGAACAAGCCAGGTGTACACGTGTGGGATGAGCACAAGCAGGAGCACTTTGACCTGCGAGCATTGTTATTCGTAACAATCAATGATTGGCTAGCTCTAAGTAATCTTTCAGGACAATCAAACAAGGGATATAATGCATGCACGCACTGTTTCGGTGACATGAAAGGTATATTCTTGAAAAAGTGTCGCAAGGTCGTGTACCTTGGGCATCGACGATTTCTTCCTGCAAATCACCCCGTAAGAAAGAAAGGCAAGCATTTTAAAGGTAAGGCAGACCACCAGACCAAGCCTCGCAACCGAACTGGTGAGGACATCCTCGATATGGTCAATGATGTGAAAGTAATATTTGGAAAGGGACCTGGCAGCCAACCTGTTTCGAAGGACGCCAACGGTCATGCACCCATGTGGAAGAAGAAGTCCATATTTTGGGAGCTACCCTATTGGCAAGTCCTAGAGGTCCGCAGCGCGATCGACGTGATGCACCTGATGAAGAATCTTTGTGTGAACCTGCTAGGCTTCATGGGCATGTATGGGAAGCCTAAGGACACAATTGAAGCACGACAGGACCTGCGGTGTTTGAAAGAACGAGACAACCTGCATCCAGAGAAGATAGATGATGGACGCCAGTACTTAAGTCCTGCCAGCTACACTCTTAGCAAAGAAGAGAAGGACAGCTTGTTTGAATGCCTAGATAGCATTAAGGTACCGTCTGGATTCTCCTCGAATATAAAAGGGTATAATAAATGTGCCAGAGAAGAAATTTGAACACTTAAAGTCCCATGACTGCCACGTGCTCATGACTCAATTGCTTACAGTTGCATTAAGAGGAATTCTACCGCCAAATGTACGTCTAGCCACCGTGAAGCTATGTGCATTCCTCAATGCAATTTCTCAGAAGGCAATCGATCCAACGGATCTAGCAAAACTACAGAATGATGTGGTTCAATGTCTTGTCAGCTTTGAGTTGGTGTTCCCTCCTTCCTTCTTTGATATCATGACACACCTCCTAGTTCATCTGGTCAAGGAGATTACTATTCTCGGTCCTGTGTTCCTACACAACATGTTCCCCTTTGAGAGGTTTATGGGAATCCTGAAGAAATATGTCCACAACCATGCTCGGCCAGAAGGAAGCATCGCCAAGGGCTATGGAACAGAGGAGGTCATTGAGTTCTGTGTTGACTTCATTCCCGATATTAACCCAATTGGTGTTCCTGAATCGCGACACAAGGGGAGACTAAGTGGAAAGGGGACACTAGGGAAGAAAACATATATTGGTAAGGGTGATGATTATTTTAATAAAGTACACTACACAGTTCTACAGAACTCCTCCTTGGTAGATTCGTATATCGAGACACACAAGAACCTCCTCTGATCTGAGTTCTCAGGGAAGTCTGAAGCATGGATTACACGTCAGCACATGGAAACTTTTAGCGACTGGTTGCGAAAAGAATGTTAGGGTGATGACAGTATTGATGAGGAGCTGTATTTGTTGGCTAGGCAGCCATCGTGGCATATCCTCACATACAAAGGGTACGAGATAAATGGGAATACATTTTACACAGTAGCACAAGATAAAAGGAGCACCAACCAGAACAGTGGTGTCCGCATAGATGCCACCGACCCTAGTGGGAACAAGCAAACATACTATGGCCACATAGAGGAGATATGGGAACTAGACTATGCATCTCATTTTAAGGTACCTTTGTTCAAGTGCCAGTGGGTAAAGACGACTCGAGGCGGCATAGCAGTCGATAACTAGTATGGAATGACAACAGTGGACCTCAACAATATTGGGTACAAAGGCGAACCGTTTGTCCTTGCGAAGGATGTGACTTAGGTGTTCTATGTCAAGGACATGTCTACAAAACCGAAGAGAGGGAAAAACGACAACCACCTAATCAATGACGAGTCAAAGCGCCACATAGTTCTTTCAGGAAAAAGAAATATCGTCGGAATCGAAGACAAGTCAGATATGTCAGAAGATTATGAAAAGGATGACCGAATTTCACCCTTCACAGTGAACAAAGACCCTAGCATCCAGCTAAACGATGAGGACACTCCATGGTTACGGCACGATCATAACCAAGGGACATACGTCAAGAAGAAGTTCATTACTGTGCCCGCTTGATATATATATTGATGTTCAATAGTGTGTATTAGAGATATTATGTAATAATTGTGAATTTATGTTTGATGTTGAATTATGTCACGTTGAAATGATGTGAAAACAAATTTATGTGTGATGTTGGGATTATGTCACGTTGAAATGATGTGAAAACAAATTTATGTTTGATGGTGGGATTATGTCACGTTCAAATGATGTGAAAACAAATATCCAGTCGAAACACAAGAGTTTTTCTGAATTTAATTAAACACTATATTTTTGCATTATCGAAATAGTAATTTAAACACTACATTGTGTTTTAAAACTTGTTAAAAAAATTAAAACTTTAGGTCACATAATTTTCCTGTGTGCAATAAAGCAAAATAGAATCTATATTTTTTTAAAATATTTTTATGTCTTTTATTTAATTTTCTGTGCAATTAACTATCCTTTTATCATTTGTGTAAAAAGAAATATATTAAAATCCTAATGAATTGGCGGGCAGCGAAACTGTAGTTTGGCCACCCGCCAAAAACCTTTAGTCCCGGGCGCCACCACCAGTCTGGACTAAAGGTTACCTTTAGTCCCGGGCGCCACCACCAGCCAGGACTAAAGGTGTGACCTTTAGTCCCGCGCGTTAACAGGGACCGGGACTAAAGGGCCTTTAGTCCTGGCTGGTGGTGGCGCCCGGGACTAAAGGTCCTCTCCCTTATATAGGTTCTGCGCCCGCCCCGGCCCCTCTTCTTCCTCCTCCCCGACGACGCGCCGCCCCCGACCACCCCAGCCCGTCCCCGCTCCGCCGCGGCCGTCCCCGCCCCAGCCCCGCTCCGCCGTGGCCGTCCCCGCTGTCGGACTGGTGCCCTGCCCCCTAAACTGCCGGATTGGAGGAGAGGAGGAGCAGGGCAGTAGAGGAGAGAGGGAGGTGGAGGAGAGAAGGGAGAAGGAAGAAGGAGAAGGGAGGAGAAGGAAGAAGGAGAAGGGAGGAGGAGGAGCCTCGGCCGCCGGCCACGCCCCTCGCCGCCTAGTCATCATCGCCTTCGAACGCCCATCACCGCCGACCCCTACGTACGTCGATCATCACCGCTGACCCCTACGTACGTCGATATGTGTTTGTATGTGATATATGCAGAGGAACGCCTCGTTGTGTTGCATGCAGAGCAACGTCGTCGTTGTGTTGTATGCGGAGCAACGCCACCTCGTTGTGTTGTATGCGGAGCAACGCCGCCTCGTTGTTTTGTATGCGGAGCAACGCCGCCTCGTTGTGTTGTATGCGGAGCAACATCGCCCCGTTGTTGTATATGCGGAGCAATGCTGCCCCATTGTTGTATATGTGGAGCAACGCCGCCCCGTTCGTCGTTCTCGCTAGGGCGAATCGTCGTTCTCGCTAGGGTGAATCGTCGTTCTCGCTAGGGCGAATCGTCGTTCTCGCTAGGGCGAATTCATCGTTCTCGCTAGGGCGAATTCGTTGTTTATATGACTTGTTTACATATATGAGTTGCGTCGTTCTCGCTAGGGCGAATTCGTCGTTCTCGCTAGGGCGAATTCGTCGTTTATATGACTTGTTTACATATATGAGTTGTTTATATATATGACTTGTTTATATGACTTGTTTACATATATGACTTGTTTACATATTTGACTTGTTGACATATATGATTGTTTACATATATGAATTGTTTATATATATGACTTGTTTATATGACTTGTTTATATATGTGACTTAGATTTATTTTGTTTATGACTTATTGTACATATATGACTTGTTTACATATATGACTTGTTTATATATATGTGACTTAGATAAATTTGTATATGACTTATTGTATATATATGACTTGTTTATATATGTGACTTAAATTTTGTTAAATTTGTTAGATATGGCTGCCCCGGGAGACAACATGGAGGAAGAAATGATGAATATTATTGCCAATGCTGGTGAGCAGGATGTTGATGACGGAAGTCAATACCTAGCTCTTGAAAATGAGCAAGAAAATGTTTTGCAAGAAAATACAGGCGAGGTATATATACTAAATATATATTATATGTGAATATTGTATATATTTCTATGTACAAAAGATATTTTTTTTTATATGTAGCCCTCTGGATCGACGACCACAACGGTGAAGAGCAAAAATGTTCGAGGACCGAAGAAACCACTGGAGGGCCGGTACATAATATCGGAATTCAACATCAAGACAGGCGAACCACTTGGTCCACATAAAAGGAAATTCGTGGAACACTGTGGGTACCTTGTAAGGGACAGGATTCCGATCTGTATCCGTGAATGGAAGAAAAAGATCAACGAGCCTGATGTTAGTTTTGTCTCTGATGTTGACAAGAATTTGCTCTGGAATGATATCCTTGCCCATTTCACGTTGCAAGCGGATGATTATGATGATATCAACGATGATGAATTGAAGGAGCTAGTTCGATCGTAGGCTATGAAGAAGATGGTCACACAATTCTAGACTTGGAAGAAACACCTATACAACACATACATCAAGAAGAATGAAACGCCGAATTTCAATACTGCTACGGGCCCAATCTCAAAACAGAGGCCCTATTGGAATGATTTCGTAGAGTACAAGACATCAGCAGAGGGTGAGGCACGGGTGAGAAGGAACTAAGAGAATGCCCGAAAAAAGGTATACCACCATGACATGGGATCAGGTGGCTACGATACTGTCATTCTGAAGTGGCAAAAAATGGAAGCGGACATTATTGCCAAGGGGATCGAACCAGAATCAGCCAAGTGGCCCCCACGCTCGAAGAATTGGTTTTTTGGTCATGGGGGAAGACTCGACCCACAGACCGGTCTGGCAGTGTATGGGCAAAAACTCGAAACAGCAGCATGCCGATTGGCTTTTGCTATAGAAGCTAAAGAGATTGGTGTGTTCAAGCCCAATAGAGAGAAGGATGAGCTGACGTATGCCATCGGGACTGCTGAACACACTGGCCGAACCAGAGGCTTAGGACGCAACACTCCATGGGTTCATGGTTTTCCTAATGACAGGGAAACCTACCGAAGCCGCCAGAGAAGCAAGGAGGAGCAAGCAGCGCGGGTGACAATGTTGGAGGAAATGGTGCTTGAAGCAAAGGAGCGAGAAAAAGCAATGGAAGCAAGAATGCAGGAAGAAATCAGAAAGCAAGTGCAGATAGCAATGAGTGCCTAGAGGCAGGCATCAGAGCCAGGAATGAATGTTAATATTAGCCCCCTGGTCAGTTGAAAAGCAACTGCGCTTCCACTGAGCTGCCAAAGCAAGATGACGCAGTGCTGCGCTTCCCCGTGGATGATGTCACTACTCCAATGACATCAATTGAGCTACATGTTCCAAGGGGGAATGACACAATCAAGGTCGCTGTCGGTGTTTTTACTCCTCCAGACCCTACCAAGACACCAAGAATCCATGGGGCACCAATACAACCTGGATATGCTAGGGTCGCAGTGGATAAAGTGAGTAAAGGTTATGAGGATCTAGCTCTTGACATTCCTGGAGGTGATGGAGAGAAGACTCTAGGAGAAGCAGAGAAGGCATATATACTATGGCGCAAGCGCTATATCATTATCCCTGGGGCGTCTGCTCCACCGCCAGCAGACATTAGGTGCGGACAAAAGTTAACAAAACAAATTTTTGATAATTTTCTATGGGCATGACTAATAATAAGCATTTACTTATATCTCATTATTTTTTGTACTCACAAAGCAGGGCCTCCGCCAACCAAAGTCCAGTTGTTGCTTCTCCCGACCATCATAGTGCTTAGGGCAATGATGACGCCTTCGAAGGCACTGCTGCATCCCCACCATCTCCAACTCTACCGCCGCCTCCAAGGAAGTCCACAACTCCTCCGCCGAGGTCTCCAACGCCTCCGCCACCTCCAAAGTCTACACTGCCTCCAAGGCGGTCTCCAACGCCTCCCCCGCCTCCAAGGAAGCCTGTAATGTCCCGCCTCTACAAGGCTGGGCCCGCTTATATCTGGTAGCTTTTCTAAGACATGGACTGCCCTCACAGATCCACACAAGTCTTTTCTGCGCACTTTGTCCTCACTCATGCACACCCGGAAAGGACTTCCCGGTCGGTCACCCATCCTGAAATTGCTCTAGACCAAGTACGCTTAACCTCAGAGTTCTTTACAGATGGGCTTCCGGAAAAGAAGTTGCAACTTATTGGTATGAGTATCCTATTAATCCTGTTAAGCCCTGGGCCAGGATGTTACAAAGCCAGCCCCTAAGAGGTCCGCCCCGCAAACAAAGCCGTTGCCCTGCGCGTCGGCAAAGAAGCAGAAAGAAAATACTCATCCAGTTATTCCCCAAAAACTATCTTATGAGAAAGGTGAACAGAAATTAAAGGATGCAGTATAAAAAGAAGTGACAGATTTCTTTGAAGGTGCAAAACAGGCACGACGAGCGAGGGAGAACCCGGAGCCATCATACTTCTTCCTACCTCTAGATCAGCTAAGAAAGAAGTTGGAACAAAAAAAACGGGATTCTCTTAAGAGCACCGCGAAACAACCGATATCGGACTATGACCGCTCTCTCACCAAGTCATATGAGGCGGCGCAAAAAAAGAAGAGAGTAGGAAAAGGTGTTGCACAACTTGGACAACAATCGCAACAATCAATCCCCCCTTGTCGTTCCTAACGAATATGGTTCAAACTTAAACTTAGTGGCGGAGGTAGGCGGCTATGAGTCGTTTCTTCGGTTTTATGAGGACACTGGTTTGAACCTTGCCAAAGTGCTCGCTGAAGGACAATCTGCTCCGGAAGTGGATCCTTACAAGAAATTTGTACCAGGCCAGAGTCTATACAACCCAGAGAAATTAGGTGAACTGGGTACGCAAATGTACCTGCTAAACGGGTGGTACATGTCGGCGTCTGATGCGGGACAAATCTATCTTTCTGTCGGAATTAGAAACCACCATTACTTCCGTGGCAATGACATTATCTATGTCGAGCTTGCAGAATTACACCAACTATGCCACCTGGACTCTCTCGACAAAAGTCTCATTAGCTGCTATTGTCTGTAAGTGTGATTATTTTCTACTATATTCACAATTTCTTTATTATATATTCATAATATATATATTCACAATTTTCATGTATGCAGATATGAGATGATAGAACTTAGAAAGAGAAAGGATAATGATGTTGGGTTCGTTGATCCGTATGTCGTATACAAACACCCTAACCCCCCGAAGGATTATAAGCCTCAACCTGAGAGAAATCTCATGAATTTCTTAGTGAACCAACGCGACAAGAAGGAGATACTCTTCCCCTACAACTTCAAGTGAGTATTATTATAAGTAATTAATGTCGATCATATACATGGGACATCAATATTTTCTTACTAGCTAGTTACCTCTCTCTCTCTCTCTCTCTCACACACACACACACACACACACATATATATATATATATATATATATATATATATATATATATATATATATATATATATATGTTTATGCAGCAATCACTGGATATTGATGTCATCGATATGGCCAATAGTACATTGAAAATCTTAGACTCGTTGAGAAAACCGCAAACGGAGTATCAAGACATGATAGATATTATACAAGGGTAATTAATTTAGTTTCTCTATAACAACATATATATATATATATAATGGCGCCGATCTCTCAACAATTATTAAAGGTTAAATTATTTTTTTATTTTATTGGGAGCAGGGTTTGGAAAAGGTTCATTGAGGAACAAAAAAATGAAACAATGCAAAGCGCCACTGGGTGTAATCGCACACAAAGTAAGTACTATAACTACACATTTATATTCAATTAACACCATATAATGATTTCAATTCACCCTAATTGATTTTTTTTGTCCTAAAAGTGGGTTCTAAGGCAGGAGCAGGGTAACAACTACTGCGGATACTATGTTTGCGAGTTCATCATAGCGTACTCAAAGAGAACTCCTGAAGAGCAACTCAAAGTACGTATATAAATACTTTTTCCTTTATATTATTTCGATCGTATATTTACAATTTTTTTATTGCTCTCATTTGTATAAGTAATTACATGAGCAATACACACACATATATATATATATATATATATTAATACTTTTTCCTTTAACTTTTATTGAAGACTGAATGGTTGAGGAAAAGAGTCATACGACTTGACCAACTTAAAGCAATTCGAGAGACTATAGCAGGATTTCTAAATGACCAAGTCATCAACCCCAACGGCGAGTTCTACAATGACCCGAACGAAACGTGGATGCCAAATCTGGAGGAGTGAATTGCTAAGGACATAAACAATTTATATATCAAACCTTTGTAATATATATATATATATATATGTATGCACATATTATATGTACATAAAATAACGTGTGTATATATATGATCATCATATATATATATATATATATATATATATATATATATATATATATATATATATATATATATATATATATATATGCATGTACGCGTATATTCGTTTGTTATTTATGTACAAAGTTCGAACGAAAACTTACGCGTGCGAAGTACACATATATATTACTATTAGCAGCGTATTCGAAAATGTATTTTAATATCAAAACTAATCATTAAATGGAAAAAGAAACCAAAAATAGAAACCAGAAAAAGGAAAAAAAAGAGGGACATTTAGTCCCGGTTGGTCCCTGGCCAGGCCTGGAGGCCCCCTTTACTCCCGGTTGGTGTTTCCAATCGGGACTAAAGGTCCCCCTTTAGTCCCGGACGTCAAGCCGGGACTAAAGGAGGGTACCTTTAGTCCCGGATTGATGCTTCCGGTTAAGAAACCGGGACTAAAGGGGTTTCCCAACCAGGAGCAAAAAGCATTGATGCACCAGTGGTTGCATTTTAATTCAATATAGGCTTAATAGGACATTGTCATATTATTACCAATTAAATTTTATTGTGAATGTCATGGTCATTATATTATAAATAAATAAATTATAACTTTTAAATTTTATAGAAAGGATGAAACAAAAATAGATAGTATCGCCGCTGTCACCGTTTCCTATGAATATTTAATATTTTTCTACAGCGTATGGACATATTTGCTAGTTATTAATAAAGTCTTAATCCTCAGGTTATTAATAAAGTTGTACTTGTTACCGACGGCCGCAACTCTCATCGGGGCCAATAGCTATTCTGCGGCAGCCGAGCGGCCGCGTACGCCTCTCCTTCGCCTTGCATTCTGGTATGTATATATGTTTTTCATATATAAAAGGTCGTAATCATTCCTCCTATCTTGATTCTATTTATTTAAACCTTAAGGCAAATCACCATCACGCAGCACAGGGTCTCTGTTTACTTGGTTTCATAGCCGGCGTACGTTGCAGATTGCACAACATCGTGGACTTCTTCTTTACTTTTGGCTGGCTGGAGACGAGTTGAAGGCGCGCAACGGCAAGATCAAGGAGATTAGGATGAACACACATGACAGAGTTCGAGGCTGAAAGAAACTTCGGGCCTGTTTGGAATGCGGGATTTTTTTCCTATTCCTGCGTTTTTCCTGTGAAATTAAACTGATTCCTGTGAAATTCCTGTGTGATTACTGTGAAATTCCTGCGTTCCAAACAGGCCCTTCCTCTGGAGTCTGGACGGCGACCACACGAACAAGACGCGTCTGACTAACTTTTCCCATATCTCTCCCTTATTCATTGTCGAATGACTACGAATTGACAAATTGAGAATTCAATTCATATTCTTATTGCATTTAAATCGTTTTTAGAAAACACATGCATGAGTTTATTTTCTAGTAGAAGTATACTACGCAGTAGAATTGTGAGGTGTCACGAAAGGGAGGAATACAGTAACTGAATTAGGACATTTCGCGTTCGGGCGTGAATATTGGAGTAATCCTATGCATTGGAAGTTAGATACTCCTACTAATAATGCAAATTCCAAGCAATTGATTAATGGACAGCGTTCGTCAGGTTAGGTTTATATATGCTAATTTTTTTTTATGTGTCATCAACTACTACTATTCTCTGTATTAACAATTAGAGACAAATACGTACTCAGCATCAATGTGGTACGTATTGGACCCAATCATTGTGACTTGGGTAACTCAGAACCTCCTTTGCAACTATCGTCAAATTATGGAGACAAGGTCATCAGAGTCCAAGACAACAACAAAAGCACAAACCGATAATGATGGCAACCACGATGGATTCTTTTTGTCATCTCGCTCCATCCACCAACTCACGTACACTCCGATGACAGAATGACAGATAATAAAACCAACGATTGTCTCATTCTCATCGCGCACGACGAATGATGAACCCGCCTATAAAATCACCGGTCGGTTTCTTGGCCGCATGAAGCGAGCTCACGATCGAGCCAAGCCACGGCGAGTCGGCGACGACCATGACGAACTGGTTCAGCTGCTCCTCCAGGAAGGCGGCGCAGGGCCAGCACGTGAAGCTGGTGTTCCCGGGTGGCCACGTCGAGCTGCTGGACCGCCCGACGCTGGCCGTGGACGTGATGGCGCGGCACCCGCGGTTCTGCGTGGGGCGGCCCGACGTGTTCCGGGAGCCTGCGCGCGGCTGCGGGCGCGGTCGCCGCGCCGGACGCCGTCCTGCAGCTCGGGCACAAGTACTACGTCGTGCCGTGCCGCACCGTGCGGAGGCTGCAGAAGTACTCCGCCGCATCGACCTCAACCTCATCCTCCCGCGGCGGCGGCAGGCGCGGCGGCAGTAGCGAAGCCTCCGTGACGCTGAAGCGAGAGGGGGTACAAGGTCGGTGGCAGGAGGTGGTTCCGGTGCCTTGTGGGTGGCAGCGGTGGAGCCCAGGCGCAGGCGCAGGTGCAGAGGCCCCGTGAAGACGTCGGCCACAGCGGCAAAGCCGAGACAGTGAGGTGAACCAATCACAATGAACCTGTCACAATGAATATCCAATCATTCACCGGGAGAATACCAATACACCAGATTTTCTCTGGGGTTCATGTGCTTACCGGCACGCTAGTCCCTATTATGTAGACCAACACTGGGTGGTTCGGCGGCTAATAGATATCACACACCTATCCAACACTTGGCGCCCCAAGAACCTACCCACAGGTGAGGTAACTCAATGACACGAGCAATCCACTATAGTTACATTTTGACTCTCCACCGAAGAAGGCACAAGACCCCTCACAAATCACCGGGAGATGGCCACGAACAGTCACCAACTCGTGTCAATGCTCCTCCGCTGCTCCAAGCCGTTTAGGTGACGGCAACCACCAAGAGTAACAAGAAATCCGCAGCCACAACGATCCCCAAGTGCCACTAGATGCAATCACTCAAGCAAATGCACTAGGAATCACTCCCAATCTCACTATGATGATGAATCAATGATGAAGATGAGTGAGAGGTGCTTGCTTAGGCTTATAAGGATGTCAAGAATGTCAAAGTGCAGAGAGAGTGAGCCCCAAGCCGACCACCACCTATCTATAGAGCCCCTTGGCTTAAAGAGCCATTGCTCTGTCGCAGAGGTGACCGGACACAGCCCTGCGTCCAATCGCCAATGTCCGGTGCACCGATGTCGTCCACGTGTCGCCTTTTTGAACCTATGCCGCCCGATCTCAACGGTCACCACTCAACGGTCAAACTATTAAGTGATGATCGGACTCATTGTCAGAATCGACCGGAAGCATGACAACGTAGAGTCCGGTCAAGGCGATTTTTACATAGAGAGCTCCCCGAGCGCGTTTTTCACGACCGGACGTGTCCGGTCAGAGGTGACCTAACGCGCCCGGCGTCCGGTCCTCACTCTGCTCGCGCACGAAGCCTATGTCAGCTTACGTCAGCCGCGACTTGACGCACCAGTGTCGCGTCCCGTTGTGCCTTGCCTCCAGCGTCCGATCACGAAGCCGCGCAACACCTTCTCTGGATAGCGTGACCGGACTTAGCCCTGAGTCCGGTCCCTACGTTCGATCATACCACAGCCCTCTCGGCCAAGTGGCTGGACAACTGACCGGACTTGGTCTGCCAAGGTCCGGTCCTGGCAGAGCCAGCATCTGGTCTTGTACCTTCGCCTCCCTTTCTTTTTCTACCTCCTCAACCGCTTTACCCTTGCTTCCAAGATGCTAACCATAGTGTGTACAACTCATGTGCTCGTGTGTTAGCGTTTTTCAAAGCATTTTACAAGGGTCAATTGTTAGCACACTAGGTCCCTAATGCATATGCAAGAATCATGTCACCTAGTGGCACTCAATAGCCGCTTAGCCAAAGATTTCCCCTCTTCATAGTACGGCTATCGATCCTAAATACACTCACACCCTCTATGGTGTCTTGAGTGCCAAAATAAAAACCTATTTCATACATTTGCTTTGATCTCCTTGGTTTTTGTTTTTCTCTTTCTTCTTTTCCAAGTTGGAGCTTGATCACCATCATCACATGTCCATCTCCATCTCCATGGACCTCTCACTTGCTCCATCACTTGGTGTGTACCAACCTAGCTCATGATCACACTTGATGACATATGTTAGTACTTAGGTTTCATCAATTATACAAAACCAAACTATGGCTTTTAGGAATCCTCCCTCTTCCCTTCTCTAAGAAAAAAAATTGGTCGTCGGGACTCCTCTTTCCCCACTTCCTCATCGGTAGCCTCCCCTCTTCTTCCCTTGTCCTCCCTCCCTCTTCCTCATCCCCACGGTGGACACGAGGACCCCATGGTAGACGTGAGGATCCCGATGCGGAGTGTTGCACGGTCGATCCGCGCGGTCTGGCTCGACGTAGGTCCGCCGAATTCGGCATAGATCTGGCTCGGTGTGGCACAGGGGTTGCCCGTGCGGTCGGCGCCGTTTGCGAGCTCGTACCCGTCGAAGGAGGTTTGCCACTAATCCTCTCTCTCCTCTCTCAATCTCAATCTCCAGCGACCTCCTCCGGTGCTGGCAGCGCAGGGGCTGCAATGGGCTCCCCCTCGGTGGCGACGGCGTGGGCTGAGGCAAGCCACGGTGACCATAGATCTGGCAGCGGCTGTGCAGGCTAGGTCGAGCCACAGCAACTACGACGGCACGGTGTGCAGCGGGGGTCGGCTCAGTCACCGGGCTTAGCTACCCTTTTTATTGATTTAAGCAGGCGGCCAATGGGCACCTCCTACGTTAACTATGATTAACACAGACAACAATGGGCACCGCCTACATTAACTGTGATGAACACATGCACATGCACCGAGGCAGGCAGGTTGCCCGCCTCTTAAAACTATTCCTGACCGTCTAGGGTAATGTACCTAGTGGTAGTGTACAATAATCATCGTCTGGAAGGAAATTAAAATTCAGGCACCTGAGTTTTAGCAAGTCCCTTTTATATATGACGATGATGTTGATCAGCTCAATCCGGTAGACTTTGATCGTTTGGTTGTTGTGTATCTGAGCTCTGAAGTGTTAGCTTCGCTAATTGGGTGTGCATAGTATTATCTACTTAACCTTACTTGGTTATCTATTGTTCTTGGATCCAGCTACTACTATTGCTTCTAGTTATAAAACATGTGTCCGGACACATGCATAACCTCTACTGACTGTTGAGGTTCCCTGCTTCACCATTTTGTGTAGTCTCAGTATATACTCCCTATGGGAGGAACTATCATTCTTGGAGAAAGTCCTCTGCGTATACCTTCCATTTGTAGTTAAGAAGTAGGCACTAGAAGATTATTAGTTAAGATGGAGCCACGCCAAAGCCAGGGTGCACTGGGTTATTCGATTTTGACTTGATCGTGGAAGACCAATCCATACAAACTTTCACTTCAAACACGGGTGGATCCAGCGTGGGGGGCTTAAGACCATCTGCCTAGATTCCATTGAGTTAAAAGAGAGGGAGAAGAGAGAGAAAGAGGGAAGAGAGAGGAAGAAGATGGAGGAGGATGGAGAAAAAAGGAGGGAGTTAAGTCCCCTAAGATCCATTCCTGCATTTGCCCATGACTTCAAAACAAATCCACATAAACTTCACCATAGCAAGGCAACATAATGCATATGATCATATTCCATGTAGCACTAGTAGGAAATTTGGGAGGTATTATATTTCAAGCGGCATACAGCCTTAAATAGTCAATTAGGACAATTAGAAAGACAACTCATAAGAGAATTCATACTATCACTACGTCAGAATAGCACTTCACTGCCGGTTCAAAATAGCACATCACTGCTGGATTTTGAACCGGCACAACCATACCGGCAGTGATGAGGGTAAGCTATCACTGTCGGTTCCTATAAACCGGCAGTGTTCTTCAACTTCACTGCCAGTTCTTTACACAACCGGCAGTGTTTCAACACTACTAGTTCCAACAACACTGTCGGTTTGTGTTTCAACCGGTAGTGTTGTAATAAGAATCACTGTCGGTTTGTGACAAGAACCGGTAGTGATGGCTAAGCCAACGCTGTTGGTTTGTGTCTCGAGCCGGCAGTGCCATCACTGCCGGTTTTGTTGCTAACCGACAGTGATGTTTACGACAACACTGCTAGTTTTCTGATAACCGGCAGTGATGTCACGTTCGCATTTTATATTTTTATAATTGATTTTAATTTATATTTTTTGTGGAATCGGGTTTCGCTTTATATACGCTACGTAGACGATAGGTACATCAATATTAAACATTACAAATGTTACGATTACAATTCAAATGTTCTTATCCATATCTCGATCCCTCAAAATAAAAAAGAAATGTTATTGGACTTCACACATGCTTCTCGGACTTCTTACAATAATCTAGCGAGCCGCTCTGGGCCATACTGGTCCTTGTACTTCACGGATTATGCAATGGAAAATACTCCATCTTTTTCCAGTACCTCGGCTAAGATAGATTTTGCTAGCACTGATTGCAGTGCGATGATCTCCATGTCTAACAGCCTTTCGTGGTTATATTTCTTACGCTGTCGTTCAAAAAAGATGATATCCAAAGAGGAACAGTAAATCATTTTGTTGAATTATTAACAGACATAAATGAAATGGGGATTATACACACCAACTTATCGGCTTCTTCCGATTTCCCGCCGATGTAGCGAAGCATTGCCCACATTACATAAAACCCGCATTCATTATTTCCCACCGGCTATGATAGGTACTTCCCCTCCATTTCGATAACCTTGAATGGGACCAGCTTCCCACCGATATGTCTTCTTCGGACACTAAGCAATATTAAAAGGAGAAACATTAGAAAGCGGTATGTGTGATTAGAAAAATAATATGTTATTAGGATCGCTTACTAATTCAGCACTGCCACTAGTGCATCCAGATGATGAAATGACTTTTTCTTCAAGTCCCACACCTTGATCAGATTTTTGGCAAGATTAACACAAATGAAGACGAAATGGTTGCTACAATCACATAATCCTAATTATCGAATAATCTTAACGAAAAAGAAGAATAAAATTAAAAGCCGAGAACGCATACTCGCAGTTGTAGGCTAGAAGTATGTGGATTTTATTCCTCATCGTGAATTCATCGAAAACAGCAATCAATCTCTGTTTTAAGTCTTCCATGTCACCTCCATGGAGGCCTAGACATGTCCTCTCATTGACTCGCAAGGGGTCCAAGAAGCCTATGTAATCTCATTTGCTTTTTAGAATGCAAAATTTTGCTATACACCTACATAAAAATCATGAAAAGTGCTCAAAAGTTAACAATTTGTGTCTCGAGAGAGTAGTTAATTGTAATATCGTGCGTGTAGGGTACTTACATAGTCCACAACATCAACATTTGAACATCGAGAGAGCATTTCTGGTATAGCTGGAACAAGCACTCCCACTCGACATCGAACTTCTCTTCTTCAGGATAATGGAAAACTTGTGGCGAACGGATAATAACCTCAAAACCAAAGTCGTCTGTCTCTGTTGCTTGAGCCATGTAATATTCATGTAACTGGCATATATATGTTGTCAGATTTTTATACTCATGATCGGGAACCAAAAGATTGCCCCTTTCATACTTCATTGTCGGTGTTGTCGTCCCTTGTACATCATAATAGATGGTTGCGGCCTCTTCCATGGTTAATCCTGGGTTGTCTTCGACGTACTTCTGTATGTTCCTTAAATCTTTATTGTGTATTTCTTCGTCTCTTATTGTAGCATATTTATTCTGTGTTTGCCTTTTGAATTCGGACTTCAACAAAAATGACGGCAGTGAGGCACAGAGATTGAAGAAACTAACACAATCTTCTTTTGAGATGTGTGTTGTAAATTTTTCTTTCATCAAGGTGGTAGCGCTGCCACTGAACGGCCTTTTTCTTTTCTGTTGGTCCACTTTGGGAGCATTAGCGACCAAATCCAAGGACCTTTTCTGCGACTGCGAGGATGTCCTTGATCTTGTTTTGGGCTGAGGTGGAGGAGGAGGATGACGACGAGAATTCTGTTTTCCCAGCGCTGATGAAGATGGAGGAGGAGGAGGAGGAGTCTCTTTTCTTGGGGCTAATGAAGATGGAGTCGGATGAGGAGGAATAGAAGGAGACCTCTGTCTTCTCGGGGGTGATGGCTCCGGATGAGGAGGGGAGTGATCTCTATTGGGAGATGGTGAGTGATCATCGCGGGTGGGCGAAGACTTGCAGTCGTCCTCATCATCAGAGGACAATTGATGGTCAAGCTTAATGAAACGCTTGCGCCAGGTCACTTGAGAGCCCTTGTTTTGACCAAGTTTCGGCCTGTCTTCCGCTATGGGGTACTCAATGTGTATCTTGTTAAACTTCTTATCAAGTATTCTGTCAATGGTGATGCGAGCGTACCCTTGTGGAATTGGGCGGCCATTAATTATCTTGTCTCCCACAGGCCAGGCCTGGCCAAGTGCCACCTTGTCCTTTGTCCATTCCTGACGGATGTACAACTTGACATTGATGGGTTCAGTGATGCCGTTCACCGGATGAGGCACATTCGCCTCTTCTTCATCGAGCAGGGTCGATCCGCAGCTACTGCGACCCCTAAACTATGGGCTAAAGGCAGTAGGAGTAGGGTTTTGTGGTACTCCTGACCCCTTGGACAGTCGCCTCATCATCAGAGGACAAAATTTGCTCGACTCACGCTTCAACAGTCACCTCAATCCGTGCTTCCATTCTGTCTTCCATCTCTTTTAGTCGCCTCAAATACTCTGCCTCCTGTTCCGCTCTACCCCTCGAGCAGCTCTAGTAAGTGTTAGATTCTTGGGGGAATGCTAGTTTCCAAGGAACAACACCGGTTCCTCTAGTGCGACTAGGGTGCTCCTTGGTCCCAAGTGCTTGGGTGAGCACATCTTTCTCCCTATTAGAAGTGCGAGTCCCTTGCCTCACCTCCTCAGTTACTTGGGAGATCCTCTAGATGAGTTCGCTCATGGGTTCATTTATGGAGCTAAAGCTCCCATCCTCGGCGTGCCGTACATTCCTCCCCATACAGTATAATACCGATCTGGTCTCTCAATCGGCTGTCTCAACCTAAACGCCTTCCTCAGCAAGGCGATCCATCTTTTGAACTTCTGCTTCAAATTCTGGCATCTTTTTGGCGTAGCCACGAGAGCCAAGATGATGAGGATTTGTCGCTTTCTACGAGTTCTCCTTATTCTTCCTGCTCAGTGCGAAGTACTCCTCGGATAACCTGTATTCCTTGAAATCCTGCCAGAAGTCCTTCTGCTTGCTAAACTGTCCACCATCAAAATCTGGCTCTTTATTTTGGAGGACAAAATTCTTGTACAATGTCCCCTTAAAATTCTTGAAGCATGTCCCCATGATTTCTTTTGCTTTTTTCTTGACTAACTCCCTGTCATACTCGGTTGGGAAAGTGAAATACTCTAGGATCTTGATATCCCATATGTAATCCTTCTCACTTTTGAGAACCCTCCATGGGTCATCATCTTTCCCAATCCACTTTCTGTACCTAATCGGGATGAAGTCCCTAACAAGTAACCCGAGGATAGTCTTGTATTTGGTCAAAGCTATAGGCGGTGAGAGTGGATCCCTGAATTCATCGAACTCAGTAATGTGCCAGTGTGCATTCCTACCAACAGGAATCTTTGACACGCCTCGCTTGGATCTGACCTTCCTGCTACCCGAACCCTCTGGCTCCTCGGCCGGCGGAGGCTCCTGCTAGAGACACCAAGTAAGCTATGACCCTCTCAATTGATTAGCGTGTGTGGCTACATAGTCACATGATACCAAAGTTACCTGGCCATCTTGGTCATTTTGACCTAGATCAAACAGGCCGGACGGGGTCCATGGCTGCTCGTTCTCACCGACCTGATTGACACCATTACCGTTTGTCGGATCATGCGGCTCTCCCGTCCCAGCGATATCAGCCGCTTCTTGTTGCCGATCTGTTCTTGGGCAACGGGGTAATAGGCGACGATGAGTCATGGCTGTGACACGATCGTGGTTAGTTTTGGCCGCGGACAACGACTAATAGCATATGTTCATATATATATATATAATATGTTTAATGCAAAGTCTAAAAATAAGTCCACATACAACAAAGTCAAATAATAGCATATGTTCTCCTAGAACAAATTCATTGTTTGATTGACCACACACAACAAAGTCCACCTACTGTTCTATGAAACTAAGCCTACATCAACTTCCAAATAAGAAAAGCGATGACCATAGCCATAAATAAAAGCATGACATCTTTCCAAGACCAAGGAGCATTTCTCCTAATCTTCACATCTTCGGCGGGTGGCTTCTCTTCGATGTCTAGTGCCAGCGGATGGCCATGGTTTGTATTCATTGGACCATAGTAGGCCAGTTGCCCATGGTTTGCAAGGTAGGCCGGATGACTATAGTAGGCTCTCAAAGCTTCAGCTTCTGTGTTGTATTTTTTGTGCAAATTACCAGAGTAGCGATTGGCTTGAGCATAGCAATCTTCCCAGGTTCGATAAATCCTAGGCATGTGACCAACATGCACTACATACCATACCATGGTTGCCTATACATTTAAGTAAATTAGGTTGTCATTAAAACATGATGTATTCTTATAAAATTTAATATATTTACGAATAACACACAACCATTGCATAGATAGGAGTGTTTGGAAAACAACTAGTCACGTGCCTTAGTAATAGTTGTTAGATGTAGGAAAGATATAAAGAATATTTTTTATTCGTTAAAAACCAAATGATGATTTAGAGAGCCAGTTTAAGAATTTTGGATATACTCCTAGAGATGTCTCAGAGTCTTCAGTCTCACTATAAATCCCCCAACCATTGGCGCGAGGTTCTTTCACAAGTATCAGTGCAGGTAAGCATCTTTCCAAATTAGTGATACTTTGATCTGAAACTTACATGGTTGGTAGGGGCAAATATGCATCTCATACTATCCTAGGAAACTAACATGCAAAAACTCATAATAAGATAGGATTGTTGGAAAATATTCCCAGTTTAATGCACAAGGCTACATAACTATGTATTACTTGTAATCTTGCATAAGTTAATAATTATGCATCTTTATACTGATAGCATGGAGAATTCCATGACAAGTTTGGACATATATTAGTTCTATAGGTCTAAAATATATATACTCCATCCTCACATCCAAAAACATTGAGCATCGGTGGCACTATAGACTAGACATTCATGATCAAATTGTATGCTAACATTGCAATAAAGTAGCAGTAACATAAATTATGGTAAGTAAATTATCATATCAAACAATAAGTTATAGTACTTGGTAAATGAAAAGCCTCTACTGATTCAAGTAAGCAGCTGTGGGATATTTCATAAGGCACGAAGCGGGCAGTGAGCCACGCACTCACTGTGGGGGTGGGAAAGCAGCTATCCACGTGCTCCTGAAGGCCTCGGCGGTGGGACAGACGACGCGGTGCTCCGAACAGCATGGTGCTCTAGCTTGTCACGGACGGCGTGGTGCTCCGGCTTGGGGCGGTGCACGGCGTGGCGCGGTGCTCCGGCTTGGCACGGACGGCGTGGTGCTCCGACTTGGAGCGGTGGACGGCGTGGGGCGGTGCTCCGGCGTGGGGCGGAGCTCCGGCGCGGGGTGGTGCTCCAGCAACGGGGGTGAAAGCTCTAGTTTGGTTTTGGATAATTGATGAAACCCTAAGTGCTAACCTAGTTTATCAAGATGAATTATGAGATAGGTAGCACTACTCCAAGTGATGAAGCAATGGCAAAGATCATGACAATGGTGATGGCATGGTGATGGTCAAATGCTTAAACTTGGAAAAGAAGAAAGAGAAAAACAATAGGCTCAAGGCAAAGATATAAAATGTAGGAGCCATTTTGTTTTAGTGATCAAGACACTTAGTGAGTGTGATCACATTTTGGATAGATAGCCATACTATTAAGAGGAGTGAAACTCGTATCGAAATGCGGTTATCAAAGTGCCACTAGATGCTCTAACTCATTGCATATGCATTTAGGATCTAGTGGAGTGCTAACACCCTTGAAAACATTTGTGAAAATATGCTAACACATGTGCACAAGGTGATACACTTGGTGGTTGGCACATTGGAGCAAGGGTGAAGAAGTTAGAAGTGAAAACGAGTTGGTCGCGAAGACGCTGGCGTCGGTCAACTGACCAGACGCTGGGTCTGAAAGCACCGGACGCTGGCAACGTGCGTCCGGTCGAACTGGTCGGTCGGCACAGTACCTAGGGTATTGCACCGGACACTGATATGGGTCCGGTCAAGGTGGACCAGACGCGTCCGATCGAAGAAATACGCCTTGGGGAGCTTACTGGAAACGACCGGACGCTGGGGCTTCAGCGTCCGGTCAGTTTTGCCAGTGCGTCCGGTCAGTTTCGTAGCCGTTGGAATCTGACGAACTGTGTTTGAAGCAAGTGACGCGTGGCATCCATCGGGTGACCAGACGCGGAGTCCAGGGTCCGGTCAGTATGACCGGAGCGTCCGGTCAGAGCGCATTTTTGCCCAGTGAAGGGGTATAACGGCTCTATTTAATTGGGGCTCTATTTATAGCCCCATGGCCGGCTCAAGGGTTAACCTCTTGCACATTTTCATTGACATAGCAACCTTGTGAGCTTAGCCAAAGCCCTCCCACTCATCTCCATCATTGATCCATCATCATTGTGAGATTGGGAGAGAATCCAAGTGCATTGCTTGAGTGATTGCATCTAGAGGCACTTGGTATTCGTGTTGCGCTGTGGATTTCACTTGTTTCTCTTGGTGGTTGCCACCACCTAGATGGTTGGAGCAGCAGTGGAGGATCGGCATGACTTGGTGATTGTTCGTGGCTGTCTTCGGTGATTGTGAGGGGAGTTGTACCTTCCCCGGCGGAGTGCCAAAAGGTAACTCTAGTAAATTGCTTGTGTCATTGAGTTACCTCACTTGTGGGTCGGTTCTTGCGGTGTCCTATCGTGTGGACGAGGTTTGTGAAACACCTCTTAGCCGCCGAACCACCAAGTGTTGGTCAACACAACGGGGACGTAGCGTGTTAGCAAGCAAGTGTTGATACAAGCTCTTTAGAGTAATTAGAATTGAGAGCTTGCTTTGTTGTTTACATTCATCTAGTTGAGCTCTTGAGAGTAGCAAGTTTGTGTGCCTAAGTAATCATTGCAACTAGAATTGTTGGATAGGTGGCTTGCAACCCTTGTAGAGCTAGAGCAAGTTTGGATTACACTACTTGTCATACTAATCAAATTGCTCTAGTTGATTTGTAGATTTTTAAATAGGCTATTCACCCCCCCCCTCTAGCCATACTAGGACCTTTCAAGTGGTATCAGAGCCATGGTCACCGTTTGATTAAAGGCTTAACAACCTCGGTGTCAAATTATGGCTCAAGTTGTGTTCAACCATGTGGGGGGGGGGCAAACCACCATTCTTTGATGGCACATGCTATGGCTATTAGAAGAGAAAGATGAGGATGTATCTCAGTTCAATCAATGATCAAGTATGGGAAGTGACCGAGAATGACTATGCTATCATTGATCCTGATGATCCAACAAATCAAGATAAGATCAACAAGCAATGCAATACAATGGCTCTCAACACCATATACAATGCCATTGATTCCAAGGTGTTTGAGCAAATTAAGGATTGTGATAGAGCAAATGAGGTGTGGAAGAGATTGGAGGAAACATATGAGGGCACACCGATGGTGAAGAGTGCCAAGTTGTATATCCTCAAGGATAAATTGACAAACTTCAAAATGAAGGAAGATGAGAGCATTCTGGAGATGTTCCATCAATTGCAAGTCATTGTCAACGACTTGAAGGTATTGGGAGAGAAGATCAAGGATGATGATGTCTCCCATCGATTCTTGATGTGCTTACCTCCAAGATTTGAGATGTTAAGATTGCTCATCATAAGAGGAGGATTGAAGGATATTACCCCCAACCAAGTACTAGGTGATGTCATGACACAAGAGACATACGGTGTGGAAAGGGAGGGGGATGACAAGGAGGACAAGAAGGAAGAAGAGGACAAGAAGAAGAAAAGCATAGCATTCAAGGCTAGTTCATCATCATACAAAAACAAGGGCAAGTCCAAGAAAGAATCAAGTGGTGATGAAGATCTAAGTGATATTGATGATGAGGCTATGGCTCTCTTTGTGTGCAAGATGGGCAAGTTCATGAAGAAGAAGGGCTATGGTGCAAGAAAGAGAAGAGATCACACCAAGAAGAAAGAGTATATGAGAAGATGCTATAATTGCAAGAGCCCCGATCATGTAGTAGCAAATTGTCCATACAATAGTGACAATGATGAGGATGAGAAGAAGAAGCACAAGGAGGATAAGAAAGAAAAGAAGGAGAAGAAGGAGAAGAGAATGACCTTCCAAAAGAAGAAGAAGGGTGGAGGCTATGTAGTCACTTGGGATAGTGATGGCTCATCGGATAGTGATGACTCTAGTGATGATGGCAAGAAGTCTATCAAGAGAGCACTAGCAAGCATCGCCATCAATGACAAGCCCTCCATCTTCGACACTCCATCAACATGCCTCATGGCAAAGCCTACCAAGGTAAAATATGATGAGAGTGATAATGATGAATGTGAAAGTGACTCTTGTAGGAATGATAATGATGATGATGATGATGATGATGATGATGAGAAGTACTCCAAGGAGGAGCTCTTGGACATGTGTGAGCAAGTGCATGCTTGCAATGAGATGAAGAGAAAGGAGTGCAAAGAATTGTGCAAGAAAGTAAAATTTCTTGAGCAATCCTTTGATGAGCTCAATGCCACTCATGAGGGGCTAGTGGATGCCCATGAGAAGCTTGGCAAAGCTCACTCTAAGCTTGAAAAGGCTCACTCCTCTCTCATTGAGCAAGTCAAGAAGGAGGAAGCCAAGAAGGAGCAAGTGATAGTAACATGTGATGTGGGACTAACATGTGATCTTATTGATGAATCTTTTTATGAACCCATTATTGTTGCTCCCACTAACACTTCTTGTAGCACAACCATTACCACTCCACCTATGAATGATACATCACTAATGGTGGAAAATGAAACCCTCAAGAAGGAGGTGAATGAGCTCACTCGTGCCTTAGGCAATGCCTATGGTGGAGATGCCCGCTTGCTAAAGTGCTTGGGTAGCCAAAGGTTTTCTCTAAACAAAGAGGGATTAGGCTATACCCCTAAGAAAGGCAAGGCGGCCTTTGTCACTCACAAAGCTAGCTTTGTGAAGGGCAATGGTCGGTTTTGCAATAGATGCAAGCAAGTTGGGCATATAGAGCAAAATTGCAAGACTAACAAGAACAAGCTACCTAATGTATCCTCAATCAAATTTGATTCTTGTTACATGCTTTATAAGGGTGCCAATGGTGTGAAGGCTAAGTTCATTGGTACACCAATTGTAGGCCCAAAGAAGAAGGCTATTTGGGTACCAAAGACCTTGGTGACTAACCTACAAGGACCCAAGCAAGTTTGGGTACCTAAAAAGAATTGATCTTCTTTTGTAGATAAATTATAAAGCCGGAGGAAGGCATTGGGTGCTTGATAGTGGGTGCACACAATACATGACCGGTAATTCAAGAATGTTCAATTCAATCAATGAAAGCAAGAGAAATGGGATAGATAGTATCACATTTGGTGACAATGGCAAAGGCAAGGTCAAAGGGCTTGGTAAGATTGCAATATCCAATGACTTGAGCATTTCCAATGTGCTACTAGTAGAGAGCTTGAACTTCAACTTATTGTCGGTAGCTCAATTGTGTGATCTTCGATTCAAGTGCATATTTGGTGTGGATGATGTAGAGATCATAAGTGTAGATGGCTCTAACTTGATATTCAAAGGATTTAGATATGAGAATCTATACTTAGTTGATTTCAATGCTAGAGAAGCTCAATTGTCAACATGTTTGATCACTAAGTCTAGCATGGGTTGGTTATGGCATAGAAGGCTTGGTCATGTTGGAATGAAATAATTGAACAAATTGATTAAGCATGACTTAGTTAGAGGCTTGAAAGATGTCACATTTGAGAAGGATAAGCTATATGTAGTGCATGTCAAGCCGGAAAGCAAGTTGGTAATACACATCCTAAGAAGAGCATAATGAGTACATCTAAGGCATTTGAGTTGATGCACATGGACTTGTTTGGACCAACCACACACACTAGCATTGGTGGAAACAAATATGGATTTGTGATTGTGGATGATTTCACTAGATACACATGGGTGTTCTTTCTTGTTGATAAGAGTGATGTGTTTGCAACATTCAAATCATTTGTCAAAGGCATTCACAATGAGTTTGAAACCACAATCAAGAAAGTTAGAAGTGACAATGGTAGTGAATTCAAGAACACTAGAGTTGATGAGTTGTGTGATGAATTTGGAATTAAACATCAATTCTCGGCCAAGTATACTCCTCAATCAAATGGGCTAGTTGAAAGAAAGAATAGAACCTTGATTGATATGACAAGATCAATGTTGAGTGAGTACAATATGAGTCATTCATTTTGGGCCGAAGCAATCAACACGGCTTGCTACTATAGCAACTGACTCTATTGTCACCCCATGATGGAGAAGACACCTTATGAGCTATTGAATGGAAGAAAGCCCAACATAGCATACTTTTGGGTTTTTGGTTGTAAATGTTATATATTGAAGAAAGGTACTAGATTGAGCAAGTTTGAAAAGAAATGTGATGAAGGTTTCTTGCTTGGTTACTCCACTACTAGCAAGGCTTATAGAGTTTGGAATTTGGCTAGTGGTACTCTTGAGGAGGTTAATGATGTGGAGTTTGATGAAACAAATGGTTCCCAAGAGGAAGATGAGAATCTAGATGATGTTAGAGGCACTCAATTGGTCAATGCAATGAAGAACATGGACATTGGTGAGTTAAGGCCTAGAGAGGTGATTGATGTTGAAGATGACAAGAATCAAGTGCTCTCTAACTCAAATGTGCAAGCTAATGGTTCTCATGATCAAATTCAAGCAAGCACTAGTGATGGCAATATGCAAGATCAACAAATGGATAGTTCATCATCTCAACCAAGTGATCAATCAAATACTAGCAACCAAGTGCAAGTGCTTCAACCAACCAATGTTGCAAGAGATCATCCATTGGACACTATCATTGGTGATATTTCAAGAGGTGTGCAAACAAGATCAAGATTGGCTTCATTTTGTGAGCATTTCTCATTTGTGTCATCCATTGAACCTAAGAAGATAGATGAAGCTTTGAGGGATGTTGATTGGATCAATGCTATGCATGAAGAGCTAAACAACTTCATAAGAAATCATACATGGGATTTAGTTGAGAGGCCTAAGGGTCATAATGTGATTGGAACTAAGTGGGTCTTTCGGAACAAGCAAGATCAAGATGGGATAGTAATAAGAAACAAAGCAAGATTAGTGGCTCAAGGTTACACTCAAGTTGAAGGTCTTGACTTTGGAGAAACATATGCCCCGGTTGCAAGATTGGAAGCAATTAGGATCTTGCTAGCTTATGCTTGTGCCCACAACATCAAGTTGTACCAAATGGATGTGAAAAGTGCATTTCTCAATGGGTACATCAATGAGCTTGTGTATGTTGAGCAACCTCCAGGTTTTGAAGATGAAAAGAAACCCAACCATGTGTTCAAGTTGAGAAAGGCTTTGTATGGATTGAAACAAGCACCTAGAGCATGGTATGAGAGATTGAGGGATTTCCTACTCTCTAAGGGATTCAAGATGGGAAAGGTTGACACCACTCTCTTCACCAAAAAGCATGGAAATGACTTGTTTGTAATGCAAATCTATGTTGATGATATTATTTTTGGATCAACAAATCAAGAATTTTGTGAGGAGTTTGGCAAGATGATGGCAAGTGAGTTTGAGATGTCTATGATTGGAGAACTTAGTTACTTCCTTGGTCTTCAAATCAAGCAAATGAAGAATGGCACATTTGTGAGTCAAGGCAAGTATATCAAGGACATGCTCAAGAAGTTTGAAATGGATGAGAGTAAAGCTATTAGTACACCAATGGGGACAAGTGGAAGCTTAGATAGTGATGCTAGTGGCAACATGGTGGATCAAAAGATGTATCGGTCTATGATTGGAAGTCTACTCTATGTGACCGCATCAAGACCGGATGTGATGTTTAGTGTATGCATGTGTGCAAGATTTCAAGCCTCACCAAGAGAAAGTCATTTGAAGGCAACAAAGAGAATATTGAGGTACTTGAAGCATACACAACATGTTGGATTATGGTATCCTAAAGGAGCAAGATTTGAGTTGATTGGATATTCGGATTCCGATTATGCGGGATGCAAAGTTGAGAGAAAAAGCACATCGGGCACATGTCAACTATTGGGAAGATCACTTGTATCTTGGTCATCAAAGAAGCAAAATAGTGTTACACTTTCAACCGCCGAAGCGGAGTACATTTCGGCCGGTAGTTATTGTGCTCAATTACTTTGGATGAAGGCTACCTTGAGTGACTTTGGAATCAAGTTCAAGCAAGTGCCATTGCTATGTGACAATGAAAGTGCCGTGAAGCTCACCAACAATCTGGTTCAACACTCAAGAACAAAGCATATAGATGTTCATCATCACTTCATAAGAGATCACCAACAAAAAGGGGACATTTGCATAGAGAGTGTGGGTACCAAAGATCAACTTGCCGACATATTCACCAAGCCACTTGATGAGAAGAGGTTTTGCAAGCTAAGGAATGAATTGAACATACTTGACTTCTCCAATATGTATTGATGCACCCCCATTATATGACATGCCTCTCCTTCGAGCAAAGCAAGGTAAAGTTGATTGACATGTCATCCATCCCTTACTAAGGACTTGTTTAGTGCATCTAGTCATTCCTATCATGTCCTAGGCTCATTCATGAAAATCAAATGAATTTGATGCTTATATGGTACCACTATTGCTTGTATGTTTGAAATGGTCTAGTGGTAGCATATGACATGTTTGTGGGCTTGTAAACCTAGTGTTTGATTTAGAAAATGAGCTATAAGTGTTTAACTCAACATGGTACAAGATAACCCTTATTTGGAGGTGTGAAGAAGATTGTCCTTGGATCAAACCGAGTTAAATATCTTTTGCAAGTAATCTAGATTGAACCAAATTGGGAAAATGATCCTCATTTCACATGGTTTCACTCCAACCTATCTATAATTTGAGCTCACCTTTTGTGCTAATTGTTGACAAAGGGGGAGAGAAACAAAGATATGAGTGATAGGGGAGAGATATGATAAAGGAATTTTGAGCACACAAGTAGGGGGAGTAAGCTCATAAAATTGTATGATGCATTTGAATGAACATTCCATATATTTGCTTGCATGTTACAAGTTCTTAATTTCAATATCCATGCTTGTGTGGTGTATGCTAGTTATAGGTTTGAATGATGAAATGAAAAAATAGCATGCATAGGCTAAGTAACTAGACTCATGCTCACATTATGAAAACTAGACCCTTGTTTTTAATGTTGATCTCATGGGGTATTCTAGTGTTTGTGTATGTCTAGTTACTAATGATGCTAAGGATGGTATATTGGTGCACTCCGATTGGTATCACGCTTCAAAGGTCCATCTCTAATACCTTAGCATCATTTGGTAGAAATTGTCTCCTATATTTCCGATCTAAGCATATGTGCAAAGCTACAATCCAAACTCTTAGCACATATGTAGGGCGAGCAATTACTACCATTTGGAGTTCATGAAACTTGCCCATATCCTTTACGCATGGTAAATATGCTTGGGCAAGCAACATGGATTCAAATGAACTTTAATTCATATCTTTGTATAAGGGTTGTCATCAATTACCAAAAAGGGGGAGATTGAAAGCTCTAGTTTGGTTTTAGATAATTGATGAAACCCTAAGTGCTAACCTAGTTTATCAAGATGAATTATGAGATAGGTAGCACTACTCCATGTGATGAAGCAATGGCAAAGATCATGACAATGGTGATGGCATGGTGATGGTCAAATGCTTAGACTTGGAAAAGAAGAAAGAGAAAAACAAAAGGCTCAAGGCAAAGGTATAAAATGTAGGAGCCATTTTGTTTTAGTGATCAAGACACTTAGTGAGTGTGATCACATTTTGGATAGATAGCCATACTATTAAGAGGAGTGAAACTCGTATCGAAATGCGGTTATCAAAGTGCCACTAGATGCTCTAACTCATTGCATATGCATTTAGGATCTAGTGGAGTGCTAACACCCTTGAAAACATTTGTGAAAATATGCTAACACATGTGCACAAGGTGATACACTTGGTGGTTGGCACATTGGAGCAAGGGTGAAGAAGTTAGAAGTGAAAACGAGTTGGTCGCGAAGACGCTAGCATCGGTCAACTGACCGGACGCTGGGTCTGAAAGCACCGGACGCTGGCAGCGTGCGTCCGGTCGAACTGGTCGGTTGGCACAGTACCTAGGGTATTGCACCGGACGCTGATCTAGGTCCGGTCAAGGTGGACCGGACGCGTCCGGTTGAAGAAATACGCCTTGGGGAGCTTACTGGAAATGACCAGACGCTGGGGCTTCAGCGTCTGGTCAGTTTTGCCAGTGCGTCTGGTCAGTTTCGTAGCCGTTGGAATCTGACGATCTGTGTTTGAAGCAAGTGACGCATGGCGTCCATCGGGCGACTGGACGTTGAGTCCAGGGTCCGGTCAGTATGACCAGAGCGTCCGGTCAGAGCGCGTTTTGCCCAGTGAAGGGGTATAACGGCTCTATTTAATTGGGGCTCTATTTATAGCCCCATGGCCGGCTCAAGGGTTAACCTCTTGTACATTTTCATTGACATAGCAACCTTGTGAGTTTAGCCAAAGCCCTCCCACTCATCTCCATCATTGATCCATTATCATTGTGAGATTGGGAGAGAATCCAAGTGCATTGCTTGAGTGATTGCATCTAGAGGCACTTGGTATTCGTGTTGCGCTGTGGATTTCACTTGTTTCTCTTGGTGGTTGCCACCACCTAGACGGTTGGAGCAGCGGTGAAGGATCGGCACGAGTTGGTGATTGTTCGTGGCCGCCTTTGGTGATTGTGAGGGGAGTTGTACCTTCCCTGGCGGAGTGCTGAAAGGTAACTCTAGTAAATTGCTCGTGTCATTGAGTTACCTCACTTGTGGGTCGGTTCTTGCGGTGTCCTATCGTGTGGATGCGGTTTGTGAAACACCTCTTAGCCGCCGAACCACCAAGTGTTGGTCGACACAACGGGGACGTAGCGTGTTGGCAAGCACGTGAACCTCGGGAGAAAATCGATTGTCTCTTGTCATTTGCATTCTCCCGGTGATTGGCTTGATCTTCATCTTGTGATTGGTTCATCCCCTACATGGCGGTATAATCACCCTACTTACTTGATTACATTCTTGCAAACTAGTTGATACAAGCTCTTTAGAGTAATTAGAATTGAGAGCTTGCTTTGTTGTTTACATTCATCTAGTTGAGCTCTTGAGAGTAGCAAGTTTGTGTGCCTAAGTAATCATTGCAACTAGAATTGTTGGATAGGTGGCTTGCAACCCTTGTAGAGCTAGAGCAAGTTTGGATTACGCTACTTGTCATACTAATCAAATTTCTCTAGTTGATTTGTAGATTTTTAAATAGGCTATTCCCCCCCTCTAGCCATACTAGGACCTTTAAGAGGGGGAGGGGTTGGCGTGGGTTGAAATGAATTTGGATAATTTCAACCCGCGCCTCCTCTTTTATATCAGTAGCTCATCACTGCCGGTTCTGCTTGTAAACCAACAGTGATGGGGTACATCACTGCCGGGTCACTCCCCAAACTGGCAGTGATGTGCTATAGCAGTTACTTGTTAAGTTAGGTGTCAAGTAGGATAACTTTCTATTTTCTTTCGAACTCCTCCTACTAGCGCAATGGTTAAGACCCCTCAACTTAGCCCTCGAGACCCGTGTTCGAGTCCCAGGCGGCCCAAATTTTTTAGTTCCATTTTATAATTATTTAAGCGGTCTAAAGGTCAAATGGAAAAAGTAAATAACCCTTGCACACATCCTATACTAGCGCAGCGGTTAAGTCTCTGAACTCTATAGCCCGAGACCCGCGCTTGAACCCGAGGGTTGGCACAATTTTTTTTAAATTTTTTATATATCACTGCCGGTTTTCAAAATAAACCGACAGTGATAACCAGTATCACTATCGGTTTATTCCCATCAATGCCGATTTTTTGAAATCGACAGTGATGTTTATATATATTAAAAAATTTCTTTTATATACTTAATAAATAGAAGCATATGTATTCCTATGTCGAAATGGCTTGAAATTTTTTTGGCAAGCTTATACACCCAAATTAAGACCCCACACAGGATATTAGGTTTTTCTGATTAGTTTTTTTATTTATTATATTTTTCTGTGTGCTGAATGGGACAAAAGAGGGTGAATTTCATCTTGGACCCAATAGATTTTGTCATCCACCTCCACAAAATTCTTATCCTTAGGGAACATTAGAGCCTGTGTAAAAGTTTGGTACCATTCCGGATCTTTTCGTGGGTAGACACAGTTCAACCTATAATTAATCGGTGTCGTCGCGCGGAAATTCAATTAAACCTCAGAAAGTAGCAAACCATCTCTGAAAAATCCCAAACTTGATGTTTTCTTCACACATGGCACGTGCAAGCCTAAAAAGTTTGAGATGAATACGACACCGGAATGCCTATGAACCACAGAAACCTTGATAACCTATGTGTATAGTCATGGTTCGATGAAAAGGCACATGTATCTCTTAGAAGCATGTATACTCCGCCTATATCGAAATGGCTTAAAATTTTTTTGGCAAGCATGTACACTCAAATTAAGACCCCACATAGGATCTTAGGTTTTTCTGATCAGTTTTTTTATTTATTATATTTTTCTCTGTGCCGAATGAGACAAAAGAGGATGAATTTCATCTTGAACCCAATAGATTTTGTCATCCACCTCCATAAAATTCTTATCCCTAGGGCACATTAGAGCCTGCGTAAAAGTTTGGCACAATTTCGGATCTTTTCGTGGGTAGACTCAGTTTAACCTATAATTAATCGGTGTCATCGCGTGAAAATTCAATTAAACCTCAGAAAGTAGCAAACCATCTCCAGAAAATCCAAATCTTGGTGTTTCATCCACACGTGGCATGTGCAAGCCTAAGAAAAAGTTTGAGACGAATACGACACTGGAATGCCTATGAACCACAGAAACCTTGATAACCTATGTGTATAGTCATAGTTCGATGAAAAGACACATGTACCTCTGTGAAGCATGTATACTCCGCCTATATCGAAATGGCTTGAATTTTTTTTGGCAAGCATGTACACCCAAATTAAGACCCCACACAGGATCTGAGGTTTTTCTGATCAATTTTTATTTATTATATTTTTCTCTGTGCCGAATGAGAAAAAAGAGAGTGAATTTCATCTTGGACCCAATAGATTTTGTCATCCACCTCCACAAAATTCTTATCCCTAGGGCACATTAGAGCATGTGTAAAAGTTTGGCACCATTACGGATCTTTTCGTGGGTAGACTCAGTTCAACCTATAATTAATCGGTGTCGTCGCGTGGAAATTCAATTAAACCTCAGAAAGTAGCAAATCATCTCTGAAAAATCCCAAACTTAGTGTTTTCTTCACATGTTGCACGTGCAAGCCTAAGAAAAAAGTTTGAGATGAATACGACACCGGAATGTATATTTCTAGTTGCCCAACAAATGTTACACGAATTACATGCATGACAATAATTAAACACACAAAGCCGTACAAATTAAAATTAGAACCCAATTAAACTACGACCTTGAAAACAACCTAATAAACATTAATTACTATTAGAATCACTGCCGGGTTCGATCGGGCCACGCACACTAATATGCCTCTGTAGCCATATATGATAATTGATGTCACGGATTATGTATCCGCTTGAATCGATGAAGTCCAATGCCCGTATGAGTGCACTCTCTCGTGCCTCACAATACTGAAAGAATGATCGGCCATAGATATAACCTACTGAACGACCACTGCCCCTGTTAGTAATCCTTATACAGTACTGGCGTCCTTCTACAGTGAGCTGGCCGAGGTTACCATTGCAGAAGTCCCAATCGTACCCGAGTTGCTCCGTAGCTTGGTCTAGAACGGCCCACAAGCCACATGCAGCATAGGTAAGGTCCTAGAGCGCAATCTGCATGCAGAGAAAAAGAAAAAAAATTAGAGAATGTTATTACAATAATAAACAACAAATAACCATGACTCAGGTATAAGTGACCATTTTACCACATCCGCACGGTTGTAGCTCGCAAACCATTCGCTTCCTTATGGGACAGGGATATCACCAGCATTCAAAGCAAGTGCCTTGAAGTGCGAGAAATCAGGCACATCATAGCAAACACGTCGAAGTGCCTCTAAACAGATGCGCACGACACTGAATTGGGCGCTTATCACGTCTGGGTCTCGTGGATATGGTTCTGATGATTTGCACCCCTCAAAGGGATGGAAAAACTAAGTTCACATGTCCATAGCCGACCACTTGCATTAGATGCTGTGTTCTCGACGATGTCCGATATAAAGAACCAGCTAAGTGCTGTTCGCAGCCAATCTATTGGGGATATAGTCTACGACATATATGTATGCAACAATGATATTAAACTAATTACACTTATTTGTTAGCATCAAAAAACAAAAGATGTTGGAAAATATTTCATACAATAGCTGGAACAGGGAACCGTGAAATGGCCACATTAGGAGCGAATGGCACATCGCCAGGGTGGAAACCTGGTTCTTGTGGTGGGGGAGGTCCGTTGTTCATACCACTTGATTGATAAAATGCCAAAAAAATATGAACATAAAATATATGCACAAAAAATTCTTCCAAGTAAAATATGGCAACATAATTAAATATAGATCGAATGCAAGGAATAAGAATATATATAAATGTAGAATGCAAAGAAACATGAATATAAATATAGATCAAATAAATATAGATAGAATATTGGAGAATACAACATATCAATTCCATTGAAAAATATAGGAGCCATGACCAAATCACGTAGAGAGAGTGGATTTCTTGAGAAGTGAGAGTGAAATGTGAGAAATGAGATTGTGACAGTTCGTGGGTGGGTGGGATCGATGTATGTGGCCGACAGTTTGTTTTATATAGGGGGGCATGGACATCACTGCCGGTTTTTAAGTAGATCCGACAGTGAAGGTGCATATATGTAAAGGATATATTTATTTAGATAGTACAGTGGGAAAGTTTTAACAACAATAATATATTTATTTATATAGTAATGAAATACATCAAAAATAACAAAAATATTAGAAATAAATTACATATACGATAACAAAGACCTTACACTAAAATTCCATATACGATAACAAAGACCTATTTGCGTACATGTCAATGTTACAATCAATGTGTATCAACACATTATAATGTAACCACCTCAGTAGCATTCTTATGGCACCAACTAGGGGCAAACAGCAACACCGAGGTGGTCTACGAGCTATACCAGTTGGAGATGACAAGGTGGCATCGATGAATCCGCCTTGTCTGTACATGGATTTTTTTAGATGCGCACCGCAACGGATGGCTCTGTGAACCTTGTGGCATCTCCAATCTTTGGCGTTGCTCTATCTTCAGTAGCATTCTTCTAGTACATCTTGTGTGCACCATTTTGGTGGACTACGACGCATAACGATATATGTGGTTTGTTGTGAGAGAAAAACATTGTATCATTGCTGATAAGGCCTGGCTCAAACCAACATGCATGGAGAGGCTAGCTCATGGCTGAGGGCCATTTTATAGGGGCTAGCAGTCGTGGTACATTTTTATTTCTGAACTAAAGTTGTCGGGGTAGGTGGGAGCAGTGTTCCAACTGTTGTGGTCAATGGGAGCACTGTTGGTATGTGAGGAGCATCTACACATCACTGTCGGTTTTAGTTTAAAAACCGACAGTGAATGGAGCTATCACTGTCGGTTTTTAACTCTAAACCAACAGTGATGTGAAATTATCACTGCCGAGTGAATCCTCAAACCGGCAGTGATGTGGCTGTAGTAGTAAGGGGTTAAGTAGGATAACTTTTCCATTTCTTTCGAATACCACAGACTGTCTCAACGGTTAAGACTCTGCAGCTTAGCCCCCGAGACCCGTGTTCGAGTCCTAGGCGGTCCAAATTTTTTGTTTTAATTTTATAAATTATTAAATAACTTTGGGAAATTGCTCATCACTGCCGGTTGTAATTCTAAACCGATAGTGATGAGGAACCATCACTGTCGGGCCAATCCTCAAACCGATAGTGATGTGGCTGTACCAGTTTGGGGTTAAGTAGTATAACTTTTCCCTTCCTTTAGAATTCCTCTGACTGCCTCAACAGTTAACACTCCACAACTTAGCCCCTGAGACCCGTGTTCGAGTCCCAGGCGGCCCAAATTTTTTGTTTCAATTTTATAATATATATGTCTAGACTTCCGATAGAAGGACATTGGGGCGGCCATTCTCTTCCGAGCTACTACTAGTAGTGAGGGATCTACAGCTCCTCAGCGCCACTGGTCCCCAACCAGTTTGTAGTCCCTGCTCGCAATACTCGAAGGAGCCCAGCCCATAGTCAGCATTGCGAGCTAGGACTACAAATTGGTTGGGGACCAGTGGCGTCGAGGAGCTGTGGATCCCTCACTACTAGTAGTAGCTCGGAAGAGAATGGCTGTCCCAATGTCCTTCTATCGGAAGTCTAGACATATATATTTATATTTATATTTATATTTATATTTATATTTAGCTGGTGTTTAAATGCAGAGAGTAAAGTTTAGAAATGATACGTCGGCATATTTGTTGAGTTGGCAGAGTATTAACGAGGAGGAGAGAGGAGATGAGAGTTTCATCAGGATCAAACATCCTTCATGGTTATGTGCATAATGATTACATAGTTAACAATAATCTAACTATCTTTAGGTGCATCAACAATGAGGGCCTCATTGTGATCAAGCCGTACGTAAGCAGGTTCATCACCATCTTGAATGATAGGTAGGGGTACGTTCACCCCGAATGGAGGCATTTCCTGATAGCCCCTATAGTCTTCACCGTTCGTCACTCCATCGACACCGATAATCTTCCTTTTCTCTTCTAGGACTACTTTTAGCCTTCCTTTTGTCTTGTTGTCCCTTGCATAGAAGACTTGCATAACATCTCTTGCAAGGACGAAGGGGTCGTCTCTGTATGCGGTCTTAGTGAGATTAACGGTAGTGAACCCTTCACTGTCAGTGTTGATTTCCTCGAGCTAGACTCACTGGCAACGAAAAAGAGCTGCCTTCAACGGACCATAGACTAGCTCCCATATCTCCTCTATGAAACCATAGTATGTCTCCTGCACGTTGTTGTTTTCGTCGTGAGCATCAAAACGAACACCACAATTTTTGTATGTGCTCTTTCCATCTTGCTTTTTTGTGTAAAATGTGAATCCATTGATCTCATACCCTTGGTACTTAAGATATGTACTCGAAGGTTCCTTGGCTAAGGCATCCAGTTGATTACCCAACTTTATTCCAAGCAAGCGACGTCGCAACCAGTTGACAAATTCCTCCTTATGTTTTTTATCCAGCCAAGCCTGTGACCTGCTCGGATACAGAGTTTGCAGCGATTGCATGTGCTCATCAATGTATGGCATCACACCCTTGGCTTGCTGGAGAACAGTGAACTGCTCCTGTCTGAAAGAAATAGGGTCGTCTACTGTAACGGATTTCTCCCCAATCGTTCCTTTGCCACATAGTCGTGACAAGATTCTGGAACTCTGACCCTTTTGATGTCCAGATAATATGTGCAGAACTCAATGGCCTCCTCCGTTAACCATCCTTCAAGCATGCCCCCTTCGAGCCTGAATCTGTTCCTAACATACCTCCTGAAAACTTTCATCAATCTTTCGAAAGGGAATATCTGATGCAGGTACATTGGGCCAAGGGCTCTAATTTGGTCAACACGATGAATGAGCAGATGTAATGAGATATCAAAGTAAGTCGGCAGGAAATGCATCTCAAGCCTAACAAGAGTTTCGGCTATGTCCCGCTGCAGCTGCTGTAGCGTGGACACATCAATGACCTTTTTTGAGATTGCGTTGAAGAACGAGCAAAGATTTATGATTGGGGTGCGGACCTTTGGGGGGAGGATACCCCGTAAGGCAATAGGGAGCAGCTGAGTCATAATGACATGATAGTCATGGGCCTTCATAGGGCCATAGTTGAACTTGAGTTCTCTCATGTTCACTAGCCTCTTTGGGTTCGCACAGTAGCCCGTCGGGACTTTAAGTTCATTGAAGAAAGAAATAAGCGCACGCTTTTCTTCCTTCTTCAATGTCCATGACGCAACCGAAAGTTCGAACTGGCCATTCTCTAGCTCCACGGGATGCAGCTCCTTCCTGATTCCCAAGTATTGCATGTCCAGGCGTGTGGCTAGTGAATCCTTTGATGTCCCCCCGGTGTCCATCAAGGTGTTAAGAGTGTTAGCGCACACGTTTTTAGTGATGTGCATGGGATCAAGACAGTGGCGTACACTCAAAAATGGCCAGTAAGGTAGTTTCCAGAATACAGATTTTTTCTTCCAAACGCTCCCATCAGGCGCTGCTACTGCATTGTCCCCCTTCCTAAGGACAACCTCCAGTTTGTTGAGTTCTCGAAGTATCGCAGGCATGTCTCGATATTTTGGAGCTAAGCGTTTCTCAATAGTACCGTTGAAATCTTTTCTGTTCCTGTGGTAAGGGTGATCCTTAGGTAGGAACCTACGGTGTCCCATATAAACTATCTTTGAATTATTTGGCAGATTTACCACATCGGTGTCGTCCAAGCACTTGACACATCCAGTATAGCCTTTTGTCTTCTCTCTAGACAACGAACCTCGACCTGGTAGGTCGGTGATTGTAGCGATAAGTACTCCCTTGATCATGACATGTTTCTTTTTGTATTCGTCCCAAACATCCGGCACAACCTTTTCAAACATCTCCACTAGTTCATCGATCACTGATTCCAGAAACACATCGATGTTATTCCCAGGTTGTCTTGGCCCTTGGATCAGTAGTGACATCTGGATGTATGACCGCTTCATACAGACCCAAGGTGGAAGGTTGTATATACAGAGCGTCACTGGCTAGGTGCTATGATTGCTTCTAACCTGGTCAAAAGGATTCATCCCATCTGTGCTCAAAGCAAACCAAAGGTGCCTTACCTCTCCACCGATGTCCTTATAGAACATAGTATTGATAGTCCTCCAGTCATGCCTATCGATGGGGTGCCTCATCATTATATCTTTCTTACGCTCTTTGCCATGCCAGCGCAACAGCTTGGCTGACTTTGCACATGCAAACAGCCTATGCACCCGGGGAGCTATAGGAAAATACCAAACGACCTTTATGGGACCTCCTCTGGTCTTGGTACCCTCATCTGACGGTCCTTCCTTGTACCGTGGAGCTCCACACTTGGGGCACTTGTCCAAGTCTTTGTATTTTCTCCACGGTACAATATGCAACTGCATGGCATGCCACATCAGCAAAAATGACAAAAAATTAGGAGTGTTACTGTTTACGATGGCAAATATGTAGGTGCCCGTATAAAAATGGCAAACGAAGGAGTGACATCCGTAAGGATGGAAAAAATTAAATGTCCCCAACTCAGCTCGAAATGTCAACGGGGAATTCCCAGTCGGGGGTTACTGCCCCATCCCAGTTCACGCAGGGGCAAATTTCTCCCGTCCCCGTCCCCATGAAGGCTCATGAGGAGCACTTCTTCCCCATCCCTATCCTCGCTCGGAGATTTAATTCCCACGGGGATCCCCATCCCCGCATCAAATCATTGGAGAAATATAGTGCTGACATAAATAAAGCCTAGGACGATATAGGCATTTTAGCTTGACTGACATTTCAACAAACACCTAAAGTACAGGCAGTAGCAAGCTAGCAACACGAACACGAAGCTCGTAGTATCAGCCGCAATCAGCTCAGATCAAGGGAACCTTCAGATTCTACCCATCTTTGCAGAAAGCCATAGCTGAACAACAGTCATCAGTGCACAAGATGAGATCAAACAAGTTTTCAATGGCCAGAACCAACAACAGACTAAATGAACAATCGCGCACACAAAGATGACGGAAGGAGAAGCCAGCCGTTGGCCTGGGCACCTGCGACACGGATGCCGGCGACCTCGCCGTCGATGGCCACACGCTCCACGCCTCCACCTCCCTCCTCCCCTCTTACCGATGTCGCATCTCTGCCCCGCCCGCCGCCAAGACCGTCTGTCGGATGGATTCTTGGTGCGCAACAAGCAAAATCGCGCCAACCACATCTGCATCCCGCGCCCTCGCTTGGAGACGATGCAAGCCGTACAATGCTGCTCTCGGCCGACTGCGCAATCGCCGTCCGAGCTTGGAGGCGGGGAGGGCGAAGCCATGGTGGCCGACGGTGAAGGCTGTGCGGATGTGTCTCCCATGATGCTCTGCAGGCGGCGCGGCCCTGGTGGTGTGGATCCGACGGTGAGCTGCTCCGGTGACTGCAAGTGGTCGGTGGAGTGGAGTGGCTGCTGGAGGTGGAGTGGCCGCGGCAGCGGCGTCGGTCTACGAGTCACGATAGGGATTAGGGAGGCAGCGGCGGCTGAGGGGTGGACGGGGCAGTGGATTGGGAATTTGGAACGAACGGAAATGATAAGGCTAGTGTTATATATATATATATATATATATATATATATATATATATATATATATATATATATATATATATATATATATATATATATATATATATATATACACTCTCATGGGCTTTAAACATTTTGAGTCCCCGCGGGGAACTGGGACGGGGGCATGTATATCATCTCCGCCCCATCATTCTCGATGGGGATGATTTTTTCCCCATTTAATTCCTTATGGGGAGAAGATTTATACCATCCCCGTCCTCTAATGGATGAATTCCCCGTGGAGAATCGGAGAACGGGGCCCGTTGAAATCTTTAAATTCAGCGGTTCTGCTTATATGTCACACCATTAAATGAAAATAAAACTCCTTTAAAATCCCCATCGAGACCGGTCTTATTAGCATTTCATATATGTATGTGCATACTAGAAATAAGTAGTGCTACTAGTATTATCCTGTTATATAAAAAGGCCCAAACTTTTAGTTTTGTAGGTAAAAAAATACTCAGGACCGGCCTGATCGCAACTTGGGTTGGAGTTGAAGAGGGTACGGACAGAAAGTTCAGTGTCAACGAATGTTCAAATCATGAGAAATACCGAGTTGCAGAGCGACCGACAGGAGCCAGGAGGCGAATCCTTGGATGTGACCACCGAAAAGTCAAGGTCCTCCCTCCGTCAGAAAGGGAGATGTTACGAGACGTGTGTTGATCGAGCTTTCGCAATTTTGATTAAGTTCGTAGAAAATACATATAATATTTATATCTATAAATAAGTTTATTATAAAAAATATATTTAATAATTTATTTAATAATATTAATTATCTATTGTAATTATTAATATTTTTTTATATATAATTGATCAAAGTTAAAAAAAATTGACTTCTCGAAAAATAAGAACGCCTCCTATTTTGAGACAGAGGGACAGGAACAAGTCAATGGAAGCCTGCTGTGAACTGCACCCTCAAGGTTGCAGTGTTACTGTGTTGACATGATCCAGGATTGGTACAGTCATTTCTATCTGTGTTCCTTCGGGCACAAATACACAGGAACAAGAGGAGAGCGAGACGCGATCATGTGAGAGCAAGATTGTATTACTGTCAAAATGAAATGACAGTAGTGGTCGTGCAGCCGACGAGTTTGAAGCTGGCAAGTGGCAACGCAGGTACGGAGTACTAGCTAGCACCACGAACTGATTCTGATTCCTGCCTGGTTGCTTCTGCTCGCAGGGCATGCAGGCTGTTTTTGTGACAGTTCATTGGAACACGCGTGGATTTTTTCAACCTCGAGGCCGATGGAGCAGATCATTTGCTTGGCCAAGTATGTCTTTTCTGGCAACTCATTTTTTTCTGGGAGCATTTTCCTTATTATACCTAACAACTGATCGAAGCCTTTATCGCTCAATCCGTTTGTCGATTTGAACTCTAACAGCATGATGTCGGCTTCCAGTTTGCTCATTGGACAATCCATATACAATTGTGTTTTGCCATCTTGTCTCATTTTCTCTAGCTTTCTCAGCTATCTTTCACTAAGACATCCGGTCTCTACATTACGTAGCAGCTGAGAAATGCCATCGTTATCCTCGGTGTCATCAGCTAGCGTGTTCCTAAACACATTATTAACTGTGGGCATAGGTTCCGTGTTGACACCGGGTTCCTCGTCACCGTCGTGGATGGCTACGTCAGGCATGTCTACATCATCATCGTTTTCCTGCAGAACATTCAAACTAACCTCCCAATGCATAGTCCATATCGTATAGTTTGGCATGAACCCCCTGGTAATCAAGTGCGATCGTATAGACTCAATTTGACGAAATTTCCTTTGATTCTTGCAATCTTTGCATGGGCAGAAGACAGGGTTCCCATTCCCAGCATGGGCTTTGGCATCGGTGATAAACTGGCTGACGCCATGCATGTACTGCTTGTCCGCTCGGGACAGATGCATCCACTCTCGATCCATCTCTGCACAAAAAAATACTGAGACAGTAATTACAAAGAATTAATAAGAAATCGAGCTTCATGAACAACAATTGTAGCTCGAAAGTACCATTTTTGGAAAACATTATTGTACACTAATTATTGGAAATTGAAATTGGTAGCCTCGGCCCTGTAAATTGAAAATCGTAGTAAAAAAATAATTATTGCACAATATTGAAGAACAACTATTCTACTCTACTTCTAAGAACTAATTATAGCATCACATACTAACAATGATGATCTTGACCACCACGGAATAATTAGTCAAGAATTTAAATGTGCTCATAGACACCAACCGTTTGGATGATGGATTCACCACAATTTGAGCCTTGCACAAATGTCCAATTGGAAAAGTGCTCTCTAGAATGGAGAAAGAACTAGAATGAGAATCAAGCAATGTAGCCATCAAAACGAAGCTAATTAAGCAACTAAATCAAAGGAGTGGATGTTTGTTACTAACCTTAAAGCAAAAAGATGAAGCCATTCTTCAAAATCCAAACACTAGCTTCATGGTGAAGAGCAGCCGCAACAATGGAGGGAAGGGCCCAAACGCGCGCTTCTGTTCTTGGGATGGAAGAGAGGAGGAAGAAGAGGACGGCTGCAGCCTTTTTGTGCTGTAGGCTTATCACCGTCGGTTCTTGGCTAGAACCGACAGTGATAGAGCCCAATCACTGTCGGTTTGTGGCTTGAACCGGCAGTGATGAGTGTCCGCCAAAATACTGCCGGTTCAAGCCACAAACCGGCAGTGATGTGGTGCTTCACTGTCGGTTTTAACATAGCCCCAATCTTTTTCTCATTTTCGAGCTCATAACCGGTAGTGAAGGTACATCACAGCCGGTTCTCACAAATCCGGTAGTGATGAGGCCGGCAATGATGTCTAAATCTGGCGTAGTGTATTTAATAGCCAAACAGTGGTAAAAATATCTGTTGACTAAACAATGATATGGAAAAAAAACACTGGGTCTGACATATAGGAGAACTGAAAAAATTGTACAAATCTAGTTGGACCCGTGAGAGTAGTGCATGCCAACTTTACAGTCTTGCATGATGATGAGACCATGTCATGTTTAATTGTCTTATAAAAGAGAATTGAGGGAGTATGTTTCATTGAGCGTGTTTGCAACTTAATTGTTTAACCGCTGAAAACCACCGTATGATATTGTTATATTAGCACGGGAATGGTATGTCGTCTGTCTTTCCTCACGATGAATCTGGCTCATCCATGTCGTTGATATCTAGAGTAGCCTAGCCTACTTCCCACCCTATTTCCCCAACTCCCCTCGGCCCTATTGGCGGATGTTCCCACAAGAAAACCCCACTGTGAAGTGTTTAATTATTTCCACTCAGTAGTTTTCCTTAAGGCCGATGGGTTACACCGTTTCAGGCCTGGAACGGCCAGGAATAATTCGAACGCTATTTAAATTAATGAAAAAATAGTATGTCCGGGAATTATTCTGACATAACCGAACCAAGCCTAATTGAATCCCAAACCAAGTGGTTGTTTCTTCGCCTATCTCTGTCTAAAATCAAGGATTCAGTCTATCTTGATTCTAAAATCCCTATTGAGAATCTTGTGTGGATTGAAAATTTGAAACGGCACCGGATCGCCCGATCTAATCGGCCGCATACCTGATGGCCTACAACAGCTGTCCACGTGGTCCAATGCGTGCAGGCAGTCTGATGGCCATACACGTGGCAAGAGTATAACGGTCCCGTTCGCTTGTCTTAAATTTGGCTTGTTCGGCTTGTTTTTTCAGCCGGAACAGTGTTTTTCTCTCACAACAATTCAGCCGGAACAGTGTTTTTCAGCCAGTTTCAGCCAAAGTTCAGACCAGCGAACGGGGCCAACAGATCAAATTTGATGAGCAATAACAGAGTATCCAAAGCGAACTCTCACATTTCTAGCTTTAAATTGGGAGCTACAAAACCACCATTGGTGGCGCACCATTAAATATCATGGCATAGCCGTCCAAGCCCGTGCGCGCGGCGAGGCACATGAGGGGCTGCGGGGTGTGGCTTGCCTTCCATTTTTTTTATGGTAAAGTTCACTTTAGAACCTCCAATTATAGTAGAAGTATGGATTTCAACCTCCAACTTCAAAACCGGATAACATTGGCCCTCCAACTCTCGAAAAAGTTCCCTTTAGGACCCTGACCGGTTTCCCAGGCGGTTTTGCATGGTACTGTAGCAGTGCTGACGTCAGCGATGACGTCAGCACTCCTTTTTAATTTGCAAAATTGATATCTTTTTATTCGGAGCTCCAAATATAGCAAATAATATATCAATTTTGATGGTCTCGACGAGCTCTTTGCAATGGTGTACTCCGTTTTGTTGTTTGAGATAATTTTATTTCATGAAAAAATAAATATTTCTACAAAACAAGTTATGCAATTAAGCTGACGTATGCAAGTATTTTATATACTTTGTATATTTGTATATGTACAACACCAACGTAGTCAGTATATAAAACAGGGAGTTGGACGGTCAATCAGACCTGCCACGATCGCTTAGATATTTTTGAATTAACCTTCCCTAGCTGCGGTTAACTAACTGTCAACATATGACACGATCAAACGATATGTTTACCGCTCCTAGTGTAGTTTTTTTTTGTTTTTGTGGTGAAATTAAGTAGCTAGTGGTAGTAGTAGTATTATATTTATCTTGTACCCAAATCCGATACAATATACGATTCGTGTACACCTGTCCTTTTTCCTTTCCTACGGCTACTATTGCAGCACACAGGAACTGGACGACCTTTCGGCCGACCTGTACGTATCTGTTTCCTGGCTGGCATGGCATGAGTATGACCGCATGAAGTGGCAGTGGATAGCTAGATTGAATTGAGGGAGCAGGTAGCAGCAATAGTGAGTGGCTTACTCGTGGTCTAGAATCTTGTGCGGCATCGGTAAGTTGAGCGTGTGCCCCCGCGGGAAGGTCGTCCGGGCGAGGATCTCCGTGGCGTCGGCGTTGCGGTGCGCCTCGTCGCCCTCGCGCCCGCCCGACGCGAGGTGGCAGCACACGAAGCAGAAGCTCGTGTCGTGCAGCCAGAACCGGACGGACACGGCGCCCTTGTTGAATTATTGCAGAAATATTTTGAATTATTGCAGAAATATTTGTGGACCGGGCGGACACAAAGCAGAAATATTTCTACAAAACAAGTTTTGAATTATTGCATTTCAAAAATGGTCAAACTTATATATTCTATGGTCAAATGAACCTAAAAAGACAACATTTCGTGTTACATAATAATAAAAATATTATTTATCTAACAAATTCCACGAGTTCTGTTATTCTAACTTGTTTTGTAGAAATATTTATTTTTTTCATGAAATAAAATTATCTCAAACAACAAAACGGAGTACACCATTGCAAAGAGCTCGTCGAGACGATCAAAATTGATATATTATTTGCTATATTTGGAGCTCCGAATAAAAAGATATCAATTTTGCAAATTAAAAGAAGTGCTGACGTCATCGCTGACGTCAGCACTGCTACAGTGCCATGCAAAACCGCCAGGGAAACCGGCCAGGGTCCTAAAGTGAACTTTTTCGAGAGTTGGAGGACCAATGTTATCCGGTTTTGAAGTTGGAGGTTGAAATCCATACTTCTGTGATAGTTGGAGGTCCTAAAGTGAACTTTACCCTTTTTTTTACTTACAACTGGTACTCGTAACAGTCATCTACTTATGTTAAGTTAATGTCCTATCCTCTTATATTGCACTAGCATTTATTATGGGCCGTCGAATTTATTTGAATTAAAGTTGCACCAAGTAATCTAATAATAAAAATAACTAGCTCATTACATTGGTACCCGCACCATACAATTGTGCATCTTATTATAACGCACAGACATATTTGCTAGTATATTATAGAATATAATCTATACCTAATATCAATCAAAGAGCAATTGTCTTCTTCCATCTCTCACTCTCTCCCCGGCAGTCCATCCATCACTCACTCCTCTTTCATTCCTCTAACCATCATCCTTCACTCTCATCCTTTCCTTGCTCTCTGTCTCATCCATCCATCTCTCACTCTTTCATTGTCTCGTACCCTCACTCCTTGCCATTCTCGTTTTTAGTTTGGAGCTATAAATCATTTATTGGCTCCACACAACTCATGTCATAACTTGGCCACCCAAACGTGTTTGTGGCACTAAACGCGCATGTGACTCACTCTCCACCTTGAACTCATAACACGTGCACACAATAGCCACCTATTTAAGTTAAATCAGTCTCCTTCAATTTGCCATACAAAATTAATTCTTTTTTCATTAGCATTTATTATAGGCTTTAGAATTATTTGATTTCAGGATTGGGCCAAGCCCAATTAAATCTAACAAAAATAGGCAACTCATTATTATTAGCACGAGCTCCGCACACAATAAATTATGGGTCCTAATGTCCTAATGCAACGCATGAGTATGTTTGCTAGTTTCTATTAAAGTCAATTTCGCTGATTGTTCATTAAACTTGTCTCGTGGTTTTACATAACTCACATCTAGAACTTTCAAAATGGAATCTCCAATGTCTATATATCCTACCTCCTAGTATTTTCAGATATGAAAATATATAGTGGACAGAGATCCAATTCCGTCAAATCTTCCAAACAACAGCAGCACTGACCGCGACTACCATCCCCAGCAGTCTAACTCACAGCTAGAACCTACAAAACGGAATCTATTGCCTCCTCTATTTCTCAATATTCGTAGATATAAAAATAGTAGCCATGGATTCAATTTTGGTGAACCTCCAGGTGGTGGCGCTGGAGGCGATAGTGTCAACGAAACAAATTCCCACCCTAGTAGTGATTATTGGCATATCTTTGCGCATGGATGCCTATGCTTTTCCTAAGCGTGAATAGATTGGGAGTGGTTTTACCAAATCGTCGAGATGCTTTAAGAGCAACTCCAAGAGTCTATAGGTTTCAATCTTTGTATATCTCTATTTGGAGAACCATTAATGAATATTCCCTTTGTATATCTCTCGTGTCCCGGACAAGCTCTCTATTTTTTGTTCTTTATACTCTAATACCTTATCATATATTGTATTTAGAGAGCCCAAAGTGTTTGGTTGGTGGTTTCGTAATGTAAATGGATAACGGAGGGTAAGCGAGTGCCGACTGTGTTGCATTAGTTTGTTTCCGCTTAGTCCGCAATCCATTGCCCCGTAAGGTATACGGGCCCATTCAAAACTGATACCGTTGCTCCTCTGCCGTAACCCAATCACAAACAGTGAGTCATCTTCCCCACCTAACATTTATTTGCGTTTACAGTATTGAACCAAAAAAAATTAGGGATCCGCTCCATCTGTTACCATTACCATTGTTTTTCATTCCTTTTGCGTTTGCATTTACAGTGCGCAACCAAACATCACCTAGCCTCTTCAAAAGTGGAGGGTGAGAATTCCAAAAAAAAAAAAGTGGAGGGTGAGAAGGTTGGTTTTGAAGAGTGGAAAAAATGGAAAGTGATTTAGAGAGAATATTGGAGCATGTTCTTTTTGTCTGTTCTAAATTTTGTGATAAAAGAGCCATGGAGGTTTTGATCTTCCAGAATTTCTGCCCTAAATAGATCCCAATCTGAGATCTCAGTTAGCGTCCTAATACTGGATGTTCCGGTTCCTGTTAATTTTAATTGTCAGTAGGCATAGACCGGGAGACCATCACAATGCACCACGGCAATCTCATTGTTGTGGATGTGCAATAATGAGGCTGATGCATGCAACAGCTGAATATTGTTCTTCTCCAAGTGACAAATCTGAAATCTGTAGCAAGGTTAATAATCCTAGTCATTCTTGTACTTAAGTCTGAATCCGTGATTTTCTTCACACAAGAAATACATGAAGAATCTATGCTAAGTTTTGGAGAAAAAAAGTGTCATGCATGAAGAAACTGGACCTTGAGTGAAACAAAATCAGGGAAGCAAGTTGATCCCATGCACGTAAATACGTAATGACACACGTCAAGACCTTTTGTTTAGAATAATTTCCATTGTTGAAGAGAATTCCTTTCAGACATTGTTTCAGTCTTCACTTGGACTAGCTGTGATCTAGAATATAGATCCCAGTCCATATTTCTATCATTTTCAATTCCTTCTACTCTTTGTTCAAATCGTCAGTGAGTTTGAAATGAAACTGTGAAAAATATCAAAATGTACTCTTGTCTCTCTGTCTCATTGAAAGTTGGCAGGAAGTCAGAATTTAATCTTTTTTACATGCATGCTGTGACTATCCAAGTGACCATTTTCCCCTAGCATGTCTCCTATATATGAACCAGGTAAGAATGTTCCATATAGCGCTGACTAAATATCCTGCCTTTGTCATGTTTTTCACATTGCATTAGAACGAGGGGAACGATGTGCTTTGCACGATTCGGTAAAACCCTGGAGGAAAATAATATGAATTGTTTGACTCTTTTGAAAGTGCAAATAGTTAAAATTAGTTACTACGTTGACACGGTACTTTTCCTCCATTGCTCCCAAGTCCCAACGTGTAGCGTGGCAACATCCGTAGTCTGAACGTGGATTATTCGTACGAACATTTTGAATATTTCGTAAGAATTGTTGCTGTCTGAAGGCTCGTCGTAGTATCATATCTGCTGGCTAGTGACAGGAAGATAATTAAGCAGGAGAATACTCTACCAGTGACAGACGTGTCGTATTCCACACCGGGGAAACGACGACGATGTTCCTTATAAAATTCCAGTCGTCAACACCAGGGCATTGCAGGCCATGCATTTATACTTGTTTATACTCGTGCAGGTGTTTTCATTATTTTAGCTTTATAACAAAGGCTTGAAGATTATTACAGGGCATGCGTTTATACTTGTTCTGAGCTATCTTCTTGTTTCCTGGCCTGCATCTCAAGCTTCAGTTCGGGCACAGACCTGATGTTTTCCTAACTTTCTTCTAGTGCCGTAGAATTCTGGGATCTTTTAGTTATTATTTTCTAGACAATGTTTTTAAATTATGATGGTACGAATTTGTGCGTGAATGTGATACTCAGCCTCCCAAACGTCTCGGCGTAGTAAGTATCAGGAAACTTAAAGTTTATATGCGCGTACGAAGTGGCTTACAAAGTGGCTTACGATGTGGCTTATAAGTTTATGTGTTGCCAACAAACTTACAACTTACCCTCCATCCTAGAAAGGGTACCATACTAGGTTTAATCAGAATCAAACTAACTTAAATATGATAGTTTAGACCGTTCAAAAAAATATGATAGTTTATAGAAACATTTAACATTTTAAATAGACATGTTATGAAAATATATATTACACGACAAATCAGATAATAGTTATTTAGTATGGTATGCATTAATATCATTTTTACATAAATTAGTCAAACTTAAGATAGTTTAACTGAAGTATTGTAGAATTACTTTCTTTTTTGGGGCCGAGTACATATCAAAGTCTAAAACAGTGGCCTATACTATTAAAGAGTAGTATGATGATACATTGGTTAAGAGCAACAACAATGTATTTAGACTACCCAGTCCATTGTCTAGACGATATATTATGATGTCCCAACTTGATTGTCATATATTTTGACTTGAAACAATTAAGAAACAATATGTACGTTAATGATGATGAATTTAAAGATATGATGAAAAATTATAAAGAGACGTACATAGAATAAATATGTGGTACATGATGGGTTTTTGTTTAGAACTAACAGCCTATGCATTCCAGTTGGTTCCGTTTGTCTTTTGCTATTGCAAGAGGCACATGGAGATGAGTTGATGGGATATTTTGGTGCCAAGAAGACCGAGGAGGTGTTGGCCACACACTTCTTTTGGCCAAGAATGAGATGAGATGTAGAGCGGTTTGTGGCTCGATGCGCCACATGTCAAAAAGCTAAGTCGTAGTTGAACACACATGATTTGTATATGCCTCTTCCCATTCCTTCTATTATTTGGGGATGATATATCTATGGATTTTGTTTTGGGATTGTCAAGGACTAAAAAAGGGAGAGAAAATATTTTTTTGGTGGTTGATCATTTTTCTAAGATGACACATTTTGTACCTTGTCATAAAAGCAACAATATTGTTTATATTGTTGATCTGTTCTTTCAAGAAATCATTCGATTGTATGGTATGTCTTATACTATTGTTTCATATCGCGATACAAATTTGATGAGTCACTTTTTGCGCACTTTGTGGAATAAACTAGGAACAAAGATGTTGTTTTCTATAACTTGTCATCCCTAAACTGATGGACAAACTAATCAGGTAGTGAGTCAAACATTGTCCACCATGTTTAGAGCGCAATCTTGAAGCGTAATTTGAAGATGTGAAAAGATTGATTGCCGTATGTTGAGTTTGCGTATAACAGGATGGAATATTCCACCACCAAGGTAAGTCACTTCGAGATAGTGTATGGATTTAAATCGTGCTCCTAAGGAACTTTTGCCTTTTTTACCTACCACCGAGAGAACACATAATGATTCTCAAAGAGCATGCTTAGTTTATTTTTAAGATACATGAAACCACTAAGGCAAATACTGAAAAGATGAATAAAAAGTATAGAATTGCTAGTAGTGAAGATAGAAAGGAATCTAAACTTGAACCGGGTGATTTGGTTTGGTTGCACTTGAGAAAAGATAGATTTTTAGAGCTGCGTAAGTCTAAATTAATGCAAAGAGTTGCTGGTCCTTTTAAGATAATTGAGAAAATAAATGATAATGCATATAAACTTGAGTTGTTACCCGAGTTTAGGGTTAGTCCCACCTTTAACATTGTAGATTTGAAGCCATACTTGAGAAAAGAAGATGAGCTTGAGTCGACGATGACTCTACTTCAAGAGGGGGAGCTGAGGACGATGAGGGCATCACTCCTTCAGATGCACCAGCTGATCCTCCAACCATTATGCAAGGTACAATGACCCGAGTTCAAATGCGACAATTAAATTTAAAGGTGAGCCCGTTCCTAAGCAATCATTTTCATAGTTTGGAGGATACATTGCTACCTAATGATGTTATCTTGCTTAGGAGCATTGCAGAGGGTCATGAAGTAATTGGAGAAAGGTGTGGAGGTGGATAAGACCAGCAAGGACGTCCAAGACAAGCTAGAGGCCCAGTCCAACTTGAGTTTGAGTCTGCCATGATCTTAGGACCATCATGCAGTAAAACAAACGCTCTGGACGCATCCGGACTCTGTTTTCGACAATCAATATATGCATGGAAAGATAATTTCATAACCTAACCAATGCCTTTGGTTTGAGGTACGAATTCTATCAGAGTCAACGGAAATCGTCAAAACAAGTCAGCATTCAGAATCTATCAATCTTTCTTCGAACAGTCGTTGTCTTCGGTTGCGAAACTCCACATTCATGATCTTAATCATACAACCTACAGTTGTCATACTTTCGAGTTCTTGCTTATGTTCTTCGTTTCACATATAGGGATTAGCCTTCTTGATGAGGTCAACTAGATTAGTGACACGGTTGATAACCAGAGGAGTCATGGTGCTAAAATTGTAGGGTTCGGATCTTTTGATCTAAAGCCAGATCGATGTGTCACGTTCTACCAAAACAAGAGTTATCATCTGACGGAAGAACCCCGTCCCCATCAGGTTAACTGGATTTTTACAGTTTAGCATATAGGATAACACTACATGTCAGCATACCATATTAGCATATGGACACGGGTCTAGACTCGTTTGGACTAGCTTGAGACCCAAACGACAAACGACACATATTGGCGACTTAAATGGGCAATGTACTAGCTTAGGGACCGGGATGACACAACAAAACAAGCTTGAGGATCTAAATGGGTGATTTGTAAGTTTGGGGACCAAGATGACACGGTCCAACAAGTTTAACAGCCTAAATGGACGATTTAATAAGATTATTGTTCTTTAGAGATATGATCATAATTATTTTTTAATCATATTTACTTGCTTTCTATATTTTTTCTATGATCCTCCAAACAGCCATTTCTATAAATTTACTATGTTTTCGGTCCTATTTTCTATCTATATTTTTATTTTATTCTTGTGCTTTTTCTATTCGTGTGTTTTTATCTTGAGTCTGTCCACTACACAACCATGTGTTTTAAGCAGTTTTAAGAAATGAATTTTTTTGCACCATAGGGTTAAGATCCAACAGCTTCCACCCTTCTTCTACCTCCAGCCTCCACAGATCACAGATCATAATTTTTTTTCTATGGAAGGACAAATCACAGATCCGCCGCCGCCACCGTCGAGCTCACCGGTCGCCGCCGCCCATGAGCCACGACCTGCGCACCGTGATCACCACGTACGAGGGCAAGCACAACCACGACGTGCCCGCCGTGTGCGGCAGCGCCGCGCTCTCGCACTCTACCATCCCGGAGCACTACCCACAGACAGCGCCGGTCAAAACCTTTCCGCAGACAGCGCCACGCAGCCGACCATGGTGGACCAAACGGCGCAACGATAGATGTTCAGTGGCCAGCGCGCGATTGGCTTCAGCACCGCTCCGGCGCGGCGACGAGCGGCGGTAGCTTCGTCGTGTCGTCGGCCTTGGACGACACGATGGGTTCGTACATGAGCCAGCAATAGGAGAGGCAGACCGCCGCGATGCACGCGTCGAGGGGTAAGGAGGAGGAGCCCAGAGAGAGGAAGAGAGATACAAAAAAAAATCCATATGTTTTTTATGCTAAAAAACATATGTGTTGAATAGCATTTCTGTTTTACCTTATGTTTCAAAGAGCCCTGAGAAGAGCGAGATCGTTTGAATTTTCATTCCAAGTCATCAACTTGCGGGTTGTGGCAGCTAGGCCTGAGCAAATATGGCTCGGCCCAGACTGAGCCTGTCAGGTTAAGCCCGGCCCATGACTGCTTGCTAGATGGGCCTGGAGCTGGCTTTAATAGCCCATGAAAAAAAAACAGGCCAGCCCGGCCTAAGTATTTATTAAAACCCGATAGACCCGACAGGCATATCAACCGTCAATCAGCCTGGAGCGGCTGTGGCATTTACTAGAAACACAGCGCGGCAAAAGCCACGCCATCGTTGGAGGGGGCCATGGATGATAAATTCTTTATTCTAGAAATTAGCATATGGGGTATTGACATTTGTTTGGGTCCATATTTATGTCACTATATTTGATAGAATAGAAATCATCAAATTCAATTTGCATATTTGCATAGGGATACAACAGTCATTTGGAAACTATGAGGTGGCTAAAAGTTCACGAAAATTCTTGTCCTTTATTATTGTTCAATAATGCCCAGTGTGCCTCAAGGTAAAGTCAAAAGATTATGGGTAGCTACATGTTGTTAAGTAACTTTTAGATAGGATCATATTCCTTTTACAACAGCTTCCAAGCAAAAAAAAATGCTTATCATGTGCCCTCGGCTGATGAAAACTGAATCATATTTCTCTTGTCATGTAAAATGCGTAGAAAATCACGTTGCCATTTAAAATCGTTGCATCTATTAACAAGATTGTCATAAAACCTGCATTGGCTTTTTGCATATAAAAACATGAAACTAAGAATTAAGTACTGAAATGAGCAAACTCTAAGTAAAACAAACTACATTAGTTAATGGGTGAAATATTTTCTCAAGGTAATATTAATTTTGTGCTTGTATGAAGCATTGTTGCTTGACAGAGTTTTTTTTATATAGAAGTATAACTGATTGTATAATGTAGGCATAGGTGCCAGTGCCCTTCTCAATAGCTTCGACATTCAGAATCGTGACCTTCAAACAGCATAGTTGCTCAATACCTTCGACATGCAGCGTAGGTTCTGCTGTTGAATCATGTCCGTGACCTTGGATTGCATAGAGTACTTGCTCTATGGAGATGAAAAAGTCCTGTAAAAGGCGCTCCTAAGCCACTCGCGGCTCCACGGTGACCTTTGACATTGCAGCGCATTCATGCTTCTCCACACCCCACTGTCAACTCCTTCAGTATGTAGATTGGCGGTACAGGGAAAGTAGGGAGGGGAATGGGACAGTTGGGACTTTGTCATCGTTGCTTTCTGTGCGTTAAGGCGGGGCAACGCACCAAGAAGGCAAGGACGCGAGCAAGACATGTTTTCACTGAGCAGCCAGCCTTGGAGGCATTTTGTCAAACAGTTTCAGAGCGTTGTCCATGTCGGTGGCTGCTCCAGCTGCTGGAGCGCTGGACTGTGCGCTCTTCTGCGTGAGAGCTCGCATAGGGGCTCGTGGGAGCTGCAAACGCTGGCGCTAGTTGTCTCCGTAAGCGTGCCTTGTGACGGCTACGCGCTCCTCTGCCGGCCCGCCGACGGCGGTTTCCAGGCCTTCGCGAGGAGCTTGCCCGCAATCTTCGAGCTCGGTTGCGCGGTCGGGTGGAAGCAAGGTCGGCTGCGCGCGATGGCCGCAGGCGCCTCTTTGAGCGAAGGCGCAGCGGGCGGCGCCGGGAGAGGCCCTGGCCAGGGAGAGGGAAATCGTAGGCCCCGTGAATGGTCATTCCAAAATTGGATACAAAACAAAAGTTAGCAACTTGAACTAAGAGAAAGCCCTCGTGTCGTCGCCTACTACACTGCCACAGCCATGGCCTCCTCGTCGAAGCTCCGGATGGCTGTAGAACCTTTGCTGCAGGAGGAAGCCACGAGCAACGAAATCTGAGCGCTAGCACGGTCCTCTCGTTCGGTAGTTGACGAAGCTCTTTGAGGTGCTAGAAACGGTGCATGACAACCTGGTGCAAGAAAGCGAGGTGGCCAGCTGGAGCATGCAAAAGTTTTCTAGAATGCTGTCTCCCAATCGGTAGTTGATCGACGTGGCCGTTTCAGGTGCTAGAAACGTGGCCTAATGTGGTGCATGATAACATGGTGAAATTAGATTCGTCATTTAAGAGAAGAGATGCCCCAGTAGTCCAACAGTCGCCTTGACCCAGTAGTGAGTAGTCCAACAGTCAGTCGATCACTAATTCACCATCTCTTGTGTATAAAGGAGAGGTGAAGAGATTATGTTTTCACTTTTCACTTTTCACTTTCCTCCTCTCACTCTCCCTCTCTCCGAGAGCCTCTCATTCCAACGGCGGCTGGTGGCTGGCGGCTGAACAAGGCAAGGCACCAAGAAAAATATCGTGAACTCTCGAAGCACTAGATAGAACATCGACCGGAGCAACACTCTAAAGAACATAGGCTTACAGTTCTTCACCATCAAAATAGAGAGTTGAAGATGCCGAATATTGCTATAGCGCAGACAAAAAAGAGGTCGAGATCGCTGGATCAAAAGCAAACCAACTTCTTCTTTTGATAAGCACACAAAATGCCAAGATCAACATATCTGACAAAACAAACTCTACTGGCCTTTCGCTGACTGCAGATCAGACATCGTAGGAAGAGGCCAGAGAGACTTTATTCCGAAATATCATCATCGCCACCATCTTGTCGATGACACCAGAAACTAAGGGCTGCTTCACGGACTCTGCTCCATAAACTGTATCGTGGAGTAGCTCCACAATAAATCTGGAGTTTATAGAGCACCTCATTAGGTGCTCCCACAGCTGAAAGCTCTAGTTTGGTTTTGGTTAATTGATGAAACCCTAAGTGCTAACCTAGTTTATCAAAGTGATTATGAGATAGGTAGCACTACTCCAAGTAATGAAGCAATGGTAAAGATCATGAAAATGGTGATGGCATGGTGATGATCAAATGCTTAAACTTGGAAAAAAAGAAAGAGAAAAATAAAAGGCTCAAGGCAAAGGTAAAATTGTATGAGCCATTTTGTTTCGGTGATCAAGACACTTAACGAGTGTGATCACATTTAAGATAGATAGCCGTACTATTAAGAGGAGTGAAACTCGTATCGAAATACGGTTATCAAAGTGCCACTAGATGCACTAATTCATTGCATATGCATTTAGGATCTAGTGGAGTGCTAACACCCTTGAAAACGTTTGTGAAAATATGCTAACACATGTGCACAAGGTGATACACTTGGTGGTTAGCACATTTGAGCAAGGGTGAAGAAGATAGAGTCCAAGAGGAGTTAGTCGCGCTGATTACAGAGTGACCGGACGCGTCTGGTATGGTGACCGGACATGTCTGGTATTTTGGCGACAGACTCAGCGACCGGACGCGTCTGGTCGCCACACCGGACACGTCCGGTGTGAATCAGAAAAGGCAGTGTTCGGCAGAGCAGTCGATCGGACACTGGCAGCGTCCGATCCGGTATCACCAGACGCGTCCGGTCGTCGGTGGATGCTTACTGTAATCCACCGGACGCTGAGGCTTAGTGTCATGTTGTTTTCTAGTAGACGCGTCCGGTCGGCCTGGTGGCTTACTGGACTCGACCGGACTCGGTGGCTCTGCGTCCGGTCATTCGTTGTTCTGCGTCCGGTCTGAGCGTCCGATCGCATGAAAGAAAGGATAGCAACGGCTCTATTGGTTTGAACTGGACACGTGGCAGTCTGGGGCTACCGGACACGTCCGGTATGCCGACCGGACGCGTCCGGTATTCACGACCGGAGCGTCCGGTGCTGCGTTCGGTTAGTTGGACTGCAGCGTCCGGTCAGCCCACGTTATGCCCAGTGAAGGGGTATAATGGCTCTATTTGATGGGGGCTTCTATTTGAAGCCCCATGGCCAGCTCAAGCTCACACCCTTGCACATTTTCATTGACATAGCAACCTTGTGAGCTTAGCCAAATCCCTACCACTCATCTCCATCATTGATTCATCTTCATTGTGAGATTGTGAGAGAATCCAAGTGCATTGCTTGAATGATTGCATCTAGTGGCACTTGGTATTCATGTTGCGCTGTGGATTTTGCTTGTTACTCTTGGTGGTTGCCACCACCTAGACGGCTCGGTGCAGCGGTGGAGGATCGACACGAGTTGGTGATTGTTCATGGCCGTCTCCGGTGATTGTGAGGGGAGTTGTACCTTCCCCGGTGGAGCGCCAAAAGGTAACTCTAGTAAATTGCTCGTGTCATTGAGTTACCTCACTTGTGGGTAGGTTCTTGCGGTGTCCTATCGTGTGGACGAGGTTTGTGAAACACCTCTTAGCCGTTGAACCACTAAGTGTTGGTCGACACAACGGGGACGTACGTGTTGGCAAGCACGTGAACCTCAGGAGAAAATCGGTTGTCTCTTGCCCATTTGGTATTCTCCCAGAGATTGGTATATATTCACCTTGTGATTGGTTCATCCCTCTACACATCGGTATAATCACCCTACTCACTCACTTACTTTCTTGCAAACTAGTTGTAGCAAGCTCTTTAGTGTAATTAGATTTGAGAGCTTGCTTTGCTATTTAAGTTTGCTTAGTGGAGCTCTTTAGAGTAGAAAGATTGAGAGCTCTTGGTGAGTAGTATCATAGCAAATTGTGTGTCTAGCTATCATTGCAACTAGAATTGTTGGATAGGTGGCTTGCAACCCTTATAGAGCTAGAGCAAGTTTGCATTTCACTATTTGTCATGCTAATCAAATTGCTCTAGTTGATTTGTAGATTTTTAAATAGGCTATTCACCTCCCTCTAGCCATATTAGGACCTTTCAAGTGGTATCGGAGCCGTGGTCACCGTTTGATTAAAGGCTTAACAACCTCGGTGTCAAATTATGGCTCAAGTTGTGTTCAACCATGTGGGGGGCAAACCACCGTTCTTTGATGGGACATGCTATGATTATTGGAAGAGAAAGATGAGGATGTATCTTGGTTCAATCAATGATCAAGTTTGGGAAGTGACCGAAAATAACTATGCTATCATTGATCCCGATGATCCAACCAACCAAGATAAGATCAACAAGCAATGCAATACAATGGGTCTCAACACCATATACAATGCCATTGATTTCAAGATGTTTGAGCAAATCAAGGATTGTGAAAGAGCAAATGAGGTGTGGAAGAGATTGGAGAAAATATATGAGGGCACACCGGTGGTGAAGAGTGCCAAGTTGTATATCCTCAAGGACAAGTTGACAAGTTTTAAGATGAAGGATGATGAGAGCATTCCGGAGATGTTCTATCATTTGTAAGTGATTGTCAATGATTTGAAGGCATTGGGAGAGAAGATCAAGGATGATGATGTCTCTCATCGATTCTTGATGTGTCTACCTCCAAGATTTGAGATGTTGAGATTGCTCATCATAAGAGGATGATTGAAGGAGATTACCCCCAACCAAGTACTAGATGATGTCATGACCCAAGAGACATACCGTGTGGAAAGGGAGGGGGATGACAAGGATGATAAGAATGAAGAAGAAGACAAGAAGAAGAAGAGTATAGCATTCAAGGCTAGCTCATCATCATCCAAGAACAAGGGCAAGTCCAAGAAAGAATCAAGCGATGATGATGATCTTAGTGATATTGATGATGAGGCTATGGCTCTCTTTATGCGCAAGATGGGCAAGTTCATGAAGAAGAAGGGCTATGGAGCAAGAAAGAGAAGAGATCACACAAAGAGCAAAGAATATGTGAGAAGATGCTACAATTGCAAGAGCCCCGATCATGTTGTAGCAAATTGTCCTTACAATAGTGATAATGATGAAGATGAGAAGAACAAACACAAGAAGGACAAGAAAGAAAAGAAGGAGAAGAGAATGACCTTTCAAAAGAAGAAGAAGGGTGGAGGCTATGAAGTCACTTGGGATAGTGATGGTTCCTCAGATGGTGATAGCTCTAGTGATGATGACAAGAAATCTATCAAGAGAGCACTAGCAAGCATCGCCATCAACAAGAAGCTCTCCATCTTCGACACTCCATCGACATGTCTCATGGCAAAGCCTACCAAGGTAAAATATGATGAGAGTGATAATGATGAATGTGAAAGTGACTCTTGTAGGGATGATGATGATGAGGATGAGGAGTACACCAAGGAGGAGCTCTTGGACATGTGTGAGCAAGTGCATGCTTGTAATGAGATGAAGAGAAAGGAGTGCAAAGAATTGCGCAAGAAAGTAAAATTTCTTGAGCAATCCTTTGATGAGCTCAATGCTACTCATGAGAGGCTAATGGAAGCCCATGAGAAGCTTGGCAAAGCTCACTCTAAGCTTGAAAAGGCTCACTCCTCTCTCATTGAGCAAGTCAAAGTGGAGGAAGCCAAGAAGGAGCAAGTGATCATAACATGTGATGTGGGACTAACATGTGATCTTATTGATGAATCTATTTTTGTTGCTCCCACTAACACTTCTTGTAGCACTACCACTTCCATTTCACCTTTGAATGATGGTCTCACTTGTGAAACCTCACTAATGGTGGAAAATAAGACCCTCAAGAAGGAGGTGAATGAGCTCACTCGTGCCTTAGGCAATGCCTATGGTGGAGATGCCCGCTTGCTAAAGTGCTTGGGTAGCCAAAGGTTTTCTCTCAACAAAGAGGGATTAGGCTATACCCCCAAGAAAGGCAAGGTGGCCTTTGTCACTTCCAAAGTTAGCTTTGCGAAGGGCAATGGTCGGTTTTGCAATAGATGCAAGCAAGTTGGGCATATAGAGCAAAATTGCAAGACTAACAAGAACAAGCTACCTAATGTATCCTCAATTAAATTTGATTCTTGTTACATGCTTTACAAGGGCGCCAACGGTGTGAAGGCTAAGTTCATTGGTACACCAATTGTGGGCCCAAAGAAGATGGCCATTTGGGTACCAAAGACCTTGGTAACTAACCTACAAGGACCCAAGCAAGTTTGGGTACCTAAAAGGAATGGATCTTCTTTTGTAGGTAAATTATAAAGCCGGAGGAAGGCATTGGGTGCTTGATAGTGGGTGCACACAACACATGACCGGTGATCCAAGAATGTTCAATTCAATCAATGAAAGCAAGAGCAATGGGATTGATAGTATCACATTTGGTGACAATGGCAAAGGCAAGGTCAAAGGGCTTGGTAAGATTGCAATATCCAATGACTTGAGCATTTTCAATGTGCTACTAGTAGAGAGCTTGAACTTCAACCTTTTGTCGGTAGCTCAATTGTGTGATCTTGGTTTCAAGTGCATATTTGGTGTGGATGATGTAGAGATCATAAGTGTAGATGGCTCTAACTTGATATTCAAAGGATTTAGATATGAGAATCTATACTTAGTTTATTTCAATGCTAGAGAAGCTTAATTGTCAACATGTTTGATCACTAAGTCTAGCATGGGTTGGTTATGGCATAGAAGGCTTGGTCATGTTGGAATGAAACAATTAAACATGTTGATTAAGCATGACTTAGTTAGAGGCTTGAAAGATGTCACATTTGAGAATGATAAGTTATGTAGTGCATGTCAAGCCAGAAAACAAGTTGGTAACACATCCTAAGAAGAGCATGATGAGCACATCTAAGGCATTTGAGTTAATACACATGGACTTGTTTGGACCAACCACATACACTAGCATTGGTGGAAACAAATATGGATTTATGATTGTGGATGATTTCACTAGATATACATGGGTCTTCTTTCTTGGTGACAAGAGTGATGTGTTTGCAACATTCAAATCATTTGTCAAGGGCATTCACAATGAGTTTGAAACAACCATCAAGAAAGTTAGAAGTGACAATAGTAGTGAATTCAAGAACACTAGAATTGTTGAGTTGTGTGATGAATTTGGAATTAGACATCAATTCTCGGCCAAGTACACTCCTTAATCAAATGGCTTAGTTGAAAGGAAGAATAGAACCTTAATTGATATGGCAAGATCAATATTGAGTGAGTACAATGTGAGTCATTCATTTTGGGCCAAAGCAATCAACACGGTTTGCTATTATAGCAACCGACTCTATTGTCACCACATGATGGAGAAGACATCTTATGAGCTATTGAATGGAAGAAAGCCAAACATAGCATACTTTCGGGTTTTTGGTTGCAAATGCTACATATTGAAGAAAGGCACTAGATTAAGTAAGTTTGAAAAGAAATGTGATGAAGGTTTCTTGCTTGGTTACTCAACTACTAGCAAGGCTTATAGAGTTTGGAATTTGGCTAGTGGTACTCTTGAGGAGGTTCATAATGTGGAATTTGATGAAACAAATGGTCCCTAAGAGGAAGATGAAAATCTAGATGATGTGAGAGGCACTCAATTGGTCAATGCAATGAAAAACATGGACATTGGTGATATAAGGCCTAGAGAGGTGATTGATGTTGAAGATGACAAGAATCAAGTGCTCTCTAACTCAAATGTGCAAGCTAGTGGTTCTCATGATCAAATCCAAGCAAGAACTAGTGATGGCAATGTGCAAGATCAACAAATGGCTAGTTCATCATCTCAACCAAGTGATCAATCAAATGCTAGCAATCAAGCGCAAGTGCTTCAACCAACCAATGTTGCAAGAGATCATCCATTGGACACTATCATTGGTGATATTTCAAGAGGTGTGCAAACAAGGTCAAGATTGGCTTCATTTTGTGAGCATTTCTCATTTGTGTCATCCATAGAACCTAAGAAGATAGATGAAGCTTTGAGGGATGTTGATTGGATCAATGCTATGCATGAAGAGCTAAACAACTTCACAAGAAACTAAGTATGGGATTTAGTTGAGAGGCCTAAGGATCATAATGTGATTGGAACCAAGTGGGTCTTTCGGAATAAGCAAGATCAAGATGGGATTGTAATAAGGAACAAAGCAAGATTAGTGGCTCAAGGTTACACTCAAGTTGAAGGTCTTGACTTTGGAGAAACATATGCCCCGGTTGCAAAATTAGAAGCAATTAGGATCTTGCTAGCTTATGCTTATGCCAACAACATCAAGTTGTACCAAATGGATGTGAAAAGTGCATTTCTCAATGGGTACATCAATGAGCTTGTGTATGTTGAGCAACCTCCCGGTTTTGAGGATGAAAAGAAACCCAACCATATTTACAAGTTGAGAAAGGCTTTGTATGAATTGAAGCAAGCACCTAGAGCATGGTATGAGAGATTGAGGGATTTCCTACTGTCTAAGGAATTCAAGATGGGAAAGGTTGACACCACTCTCTTCACCAAGAAGCTTGGAAATGACTTGTTTGTAATGCAAATCTATGTTGATGATATCATTTTTGGATCAACAAATCAAGAGTTTTGTGAGGAGTTTGGCACGATGATTGCAAGTGAGTTTGAGATGTCTATGATTGGAGAGCTTAGTTACTTCCTTGGTCTTCAAATCAAGCAAATAAGGAATAACACATTTGTGAGTCAAGGCAAGTATATCAAGGACATGCTCAAGAAGTTTGAAATAGATGAGAGTAAAGCTATTAGTACACCAATGGGGACAAGTGGAAGCTTAGATAGTGATGCTAGTGGCAACATGGTGGATCAAAAGATGTATCGGTCTATGATTGGAAGTCTACTCTATGTGACCGCATCAAGACCGGATGTGATGTTTAGTGTATGCATGTGTGCAAGATTTCAAGCCTCACCAAGAGAAAGTCATTTGAAGGCAACAAAGAGAATATTGAGGTACTTGAAGCATACACAACATGTTGGATTATGGTATCCTAAAGGAGCAAGATTTGAGTTGAGTGAATATTCGGATTCTGATTATGTGGGATGCAAAGTTGAGCGAAAGAGCACATTGGGCACATGTCAACTATTGGGAAGATCATTTGTGTCTTGGTCATCAAAGAAGCAAAATAGTGTAGCACTTTCAACCACCGAAGCGAGTACATTTCAGCCGGTAGTTGTTGTGCTCAATTACTTTGGATGAAGGCTACCTTGAGTGACTTTGGAATCAAGTTCAAGCAAGTGCCATTGCTATGTGACAATGAAAGTGCCGTAAAGCTCACCAACAACCCGGTTCAACACTCAAGAACAAAGCATATAGATGTCTGTCATCACTTCATAAGAGATCACCAACAAAAAGGGGACATTTGCATAGAGAGTGTGGGCACCGAAGATCAACTTGCCGACATATTCACCAAGCCACTTGATGAGAAGAGGTTTTGCAAGCTAAGGAATGAATTGAACATACTTGACTTCTCCAATATGTGTTGATGCACCCCACTACATGACATGCCTCTCCTTCAAGCCAAGCAAGGTAAAGTTGATTGACATGTCATCCATACATTGCTAAGGACTTGTTTAGTGCATCTAGACATATTTCCCATTTGAATAGGCTCATTCATGAAGATTAAATGAATTTGATGCTTGTATTGTACCACTATTGCTTGTATGTTTGAAATGGTCTAGTGGTAACATATGACATGATTGAGGGCTTGTAAACCTAGTGTTTGATTTAGAAAATGAGCTATAAGTGTTTAACTCAACATGGTACAAGATAACCCTTATTTGGAGGTGTGAAGAAGCTTGTCCTTGGATCAAGCCGAGTTAAATAACTTTTACAAGTACTCTAGATTGAACAAAAATTGGGAAAATGATCCTCATTTCATATGGTTTCACCCCAACCTATCTATAATTTGAGGTCACCTTTGGTGCTAATTGTTGACACTGATAATCCTACCCTATCTATACTTTAAGCCTTTGTGGTCATTGATGACAAAGGGGGAGAAATAGTGTACAAAGATAGTGAAAAGACAACAAAGAAACAAAGGGGGAGAGATAAATGACAAAGGAAGGGGATCAATTAAAATTTTGAGCATACAAGTAGGGGGAGCAAGCTCATAAACTTGTATGGTGCATTTGAATGTGCATTACATATGTTTGCTTGCATGGCATAAGTTTTAATTTCAAATATCCATGCTTGTGTGGTGTATGCTAGTTGTAGGTTTGAATGTTGAAATGAAAAACTAGCATGCATAGGCTAAAGTAACAAGACCTATGTTTATTCTATGGAAACTAGACCCTTATTTGTAATATTGATCTCATGGGGTATTCTAGTTTTTGTGTATGTCTAGTTACTAATGATGCTAAGGATGGTATATTGGTGCACTCCGATTGGTATCACGCTTCAAAGGTCCATCTCTTATACCTTAGCATCATTTTGTAGAAATTGACTCCTATATTTCCTATCTAAGCATGTGAGCAAGCTACAATCCAAACTCTTACCACATATGTAGGGGGAGCAATTACTACCATTTGGAGTTCATGAAACTTGTCCATATCCTTTACACATGGTAAATATGCTTGGGCAAGCAACATGGATTCAAATAAACTTTAATTCATATCTTTGTGAAAGAGTTGTCATCAATTACCAAAAAGGGGGAGATTGAAAGCTCTAGTTTGGTTTTGGTTAATTGATGAAACCCTAAGTGCTAACCTAGTTTATCAAAGGGATTATGAGATAGGTAGCACTACTCCAAGTAATGAAGCAATGGTGAAGATCATGAAAATGGTGATGGCATGGTGATGATCAAATGCTTAAACTCGGAAAAGAAGAAAGAGAAAAACAAAAGGCTCAAGGCAAAAGTAAAATTATATGAGCCATTTTGTTTCGGTGATCAAGACACTTAGCGAGTGTGATCACATTTAGGATAGATAGCTGTACTATTAAGAGGAGTGAAACTCGTATCGAAATGCGGTTATCAAAGTGCCACTAGATGCACTAATTCATTGCATATGCATTTAGGATCTAGTGGAGTGCTAATACCCTTGAAAACATTTGTGAAAATATGCTAACACATGTGCACAAGGTGATACACTTGGTGGTTAGCACATTTGAGCAAGGGTGAAGAAGATAGAGTCGAAGAGGAGTTAGTCGCGCTGATTACAGAGTGACCGGACGCGTCTGGTATGGTGACTGGACACGTCCGGTATTTTGGCGACAGACTCAGCGACCGAACGCGTCCGGTCGCCACACCAGACACGTCCGGTGTGAATCAGAAAAGGCAGTGTTCGGCAGAGCAGTCGATCGGACGCTGGCAGCGTCCAGTCCGGTATCACCGGACGCGTCCGGTCATCGGTGGATGCTTACTGTAATCCACCGGACGCTGAGGCTCAGTGTCCGGTCATTTTCTAGCAGACGCGTCCGGTCGGCCTGGTGGCTTACTGGACTCGACCGGACTCGGTGGCTCTGCGTCCGGTCTGAGTGTCCGGTCGCATGAAAGAAAGGATAGCAACGGCTCTGTTGGTTTGAACTGGACACGTGGCAGTCTGGGGCTACTGGACACGTCCGGTATGCCGACCGGACGCGTCCGGTATTCACGACCGGAGCGTCCGGTGCTGCGTCCGGTCAGTTGGACTGCAGCGTCCGGTCAGTCCGCGTTATGCCCAGTGAAGGGGTATAATGGCTCTATTTCATGGGGGCTTCTATTTAAAGCCCTATGGCCAGCTCAAGCTCACACCCTTGCACATTTTCATTGACATAGCAACCTTGTGAGCTTAGCCAAAGCCCTCCCACTCATCTCCATCATTGATTCATCTTCATTGTGAGATTGGGAGAGAATCCAAGTGCATTGCTTGAGTGATTGCATCTAGTGGCACTTGGTATTCATGTTGCGCTGCGGATTCTGCTTGTTACTCTTGGTGGTTGCCACCACCTAGACGGCTCGGTGCAGCGGTGGAGGATCGGCACGAGTTGGTGATTGTTCGTGGCCGTCTCCAGTGATTGTGAGGGGAGTTGTACCTTCCCCGGCGGAGTGCTAAAATGTAACTCTAGTAAATTGCTCGTGTCATTGAGTTACCTCACTTGTGGGTAGGTTCTTGCGGTGTCCTATCGTGTGGATGAGGTTTGTGAAACACCTCTTAGCTGCTGAACCACCAAGTGTTGGTCGACACAACGGGGACGTAGCGTGTTGGCAAGCACGTGAACCTCGGGAGAAAATCGGTTGTCTCTTGCCCATTTGGTATTCTCCCGGAGATTGGTATATATTCACCTTGTGATTGGTTCATCCCTCTACACGTCTGTATAATCACCCTACTCACTCTCTTACTTTCTTGCAAACTAGTTGTAGCAAGCTCTTTACTGTAATTAGATTTGAGAGCTTGCTTTGCTATTTAAGTTTGCTTAGTGGAGCTCTTTAGAGTAGAAAGATTGAGAGCTCTTGGTGAGTAGTATCATAACAAATTGTGTGTCTAGCTATCATTGCAACTAGAATTGTTGGATATGTGGCTTGCAACCCTTGTAGAGCTAGAGCAAGTTTGCATTTTGCTAATTGTCATACTAATCAAATTGCTCTAGTTGATTTGTAGATTTTTAAATAGGCTATTCACCCCCCTCTAGCCATATTAGGACCTTTCAACAGCTCCACCTTTTTCTCGAATAGACTGCGTGGAGCAGAACCTGTTTGGCCGAAAAACTGCGGAGCTAAAAAACATGGAGTGGAGCTGTCTCAATTCTCAAACGCCCCCCAAATCATGGATCAACGAAGATCCAGAAACCTAATTAAAACTACGAAGGAGAAGGTTATTGGGCCCCGCTCCCTCTATACACCGACGATGATGCCGATTAGAAGAGAGGAGGGGGACCGAGACGTGTTTTTCGGGAGGAGGGCGGCGACCGCGGCTGGGGCGATGCATCGTTTTTGCATGTTGTGGTTAGGGCAGAATAAATGTGTGGTGAGAAATCTGAGTATTATTTAATTGTTTGTTCAAATGATCGTTAAATTTTTAGACTTTTGATGTTATGCTCAATAAAATATACGTACTAATTAGTAGGCTTTCTTTTCATATTTTAATCTAGTGTTGAGACTTGTCACGTTTTTTCCTCTAGATCTGCTTAAATATTTGCTCCTTATTTATTCAAATCAAATGTGGGTGCTAAGAGTTGTTTGGGGTCCATGTGTTGTCACCGTAGCTTGTTAATACGCATGAGCTCTGTATTCTTTTGATGCCTTGCAGAGTTTTAGTTTTTTTCCTCTAACAATGCAACATTTCTGTGCATGTAGAGCTTGGAAGTGATGACCGATCGAGTCGATCGAAGTGGTAAGTGATCATGAAGAGGAGGGCCAAGAAGAGGTAGAACTGCAGGATCAGCCTAGTGGAAAACGTCGCAAGGAGTCTCATGTTTGGAAAGATTTTGAAGAGTTAGAATCTGATGACCTGAACTTGAACTACGCTAAAATGCAGAATCTGCAAGAAAATTCTCACTGCTCGCGGTAAGAATGGAACTTCTCACTATCCAAATGCATGATAAAGGGCAGGCTAGTCTTAATCAGTAAGTTCTTCGGGCTAAGAGTAATCATGATGGCTTTGTTGCTCTGAAAAACCGTAAGTTTGACCCAGATCTTATTAGGAGGGCAATAGCTGTTTTTCTTACTGGTGGTGAGCATGCCTTTTCAGTTGTTGAGGAAGTTGGATTTCGTTATCTTCTTAACTGTTATGTCCCAGAGTTTAAGAAAATTGGTCGTTTCACTGTGAAGAGAGAGATCATAGCTATGTACCAAACTGAAAAAGATGCTTTAAAAAATATTATCTGATGCACCTGGAAGAATAAGTTTCACTTCTGATAATTGGAAATATAAGACCTCAAAAGATTGCTATTATTTGCATAACTGCGCACTTTATTGATGCTGATTGGAAGTTACAGAAGCGAATAATATTATTCAGTGAATTGCTTCCTCCCTATGATACATGTTGATGAGTCTGCTGCTGAAGAACAAGTTAATAAAGTTGTAACCAAGCTTTATGAGTTATTTGATTTGATGACTACAAGGCATGAATTCTGGCCATCTATCACCAATCCGAGTAATAATGTTGAATATAATCGACAAGATGACTTGTTTGATGATTATGCTGATTACTTGACCATTGTTGCACCACAAAGTCAGAAATCTCAGTTGGATCTGTATCTGGAAGAACCTACAAAAAACCCAAAAGTTGATTTGGACATATTGGAATTTTGGAAGGCCTAATCTGTGAGTTATCTCAATGACGGTCATTGAGAGAGAGAGAAGAGGACATACGTGCACGCTGGTTGCGTGTGTGCATGCGACGCGTAAGTATATGCCAAGAGACCCGTCAGGGAGGTTGGTGTTGATCTCCTTTGTCAGCTAGTACTTGGGCTACAGCTTGTAGTCGTAAGCGGTGTGCACACGCGCACGTCGATTATTCGCGTTGCTACGTGACAAACTGGCGTCGAAGCCGAGATACCAGTTGGGTGTCTGCGCCAGATTCCAACGTACTTTTGCTCAGCGAACAGTACTTGTACTTTTCAGACTGTTGGCTCGCTCAAAAGAGTACTGTTCGTTTTCTAAAAACATACGATAAAAAATACTATTAGCTGATTTATTATAAACCTGATCGATAAATTCAAACGAAGGGGATATATAGTGCATGCGTAATGATCCAGTGATACAAATGCACAGCCTACGTAATTAGGCATATAGTCGTCTAGTACAACTCTACCTTAATAAACTATTCCCAGGCACACTTACAATGTGTTTCGGTAGTGGTAAATCTTATAATTTATTTCCGAGGATTAGCAAGTAGCTACCACACTACAAAATGCACGAAATAATTTATTCATACGCACAAGGAAAGTGAATGTAGGGACACGATAATTTTTTTCAACATAATATAGATGATAAAGATGCTCGCGTACACACACTCATCCTATATGCACACACATGTCATGTCTCTATGAGTACCTCCAAACAGGGATAGGTTTGGATCTAGGGCTCTGGCCCTAGGTATGACCTAAAATATCTCTTATAGTCGATGAAGTGCAATGTTGTTTTTCATGATGAGGCTAAATTTTTATTAGGCTTCACTTTCATGTTATGGAAGACCTTATACCACATGTAAATTTTTGGTCTAATTTGAAGTATCCCTAGACATTAAGCCAAATTATGTATTCTCAATCGGTCCAGTTCTAGAGAGAAAAGAGATGCCTCCAGCCTCCCAGTCTTCCGCAATCTGCGTCACAATCCCCATGCCTCATCCTTCTCTGGACTCAGGACTCTAGACTCCTGGTGCTAAGGTCCTAGGGGTCCTCTGTCTACGAACTACGCTTCTAGGTCGGAGTCTTGAACTTGGGGACATGTCACATGTTGGGCGGCTGGCCCACCTAGCGGCAGCACGGGTAAAAGCTCTAGTTTGATTTTGGTGAATTAATGAAACCCTAAGTGCTAACCTAGTTTATCAAAGTGATCATGAGATAGGTAGCACAATCCAAGTAATGGAGCAAGTGGTGAAGATCATGATGATGGTGTGACCATGGTGATGATCAACGTCCTGTTCGTTTTGGCTTGTTTGGCTTATAAGCCATGGCTGAAAGTACTGTTGGTTGGTTTGGTGTGAGAGAAAAATATTGTTCGTTGGCTGATAAGCCATGGCTTATAAGCCAAATACAACCCAACGAATAGGCTGCAAGTGCTCGGCTTGGAAAAGAAGAAAGAGAAAAACAAAAAGCTCAAGGCAAAGGTGAAAATTGATAGGAGCTTTTTTGGTTTAGTGATCGACACACTTAGCGAGTGTGATCACATTTAGGATCGATAGCCGTACTATTAAGAGGGGGGAAACTCGTATCGAAATGCGGTTGTCAAAGTGCCCCTAGATATTCTAACTCATTGCATATGTATTTAGATTCTAGTGAGTGCTAACACCCTTGAAAATATTTATGAAAATATGCTAACACATGTGCACAAGATGACACACTTGGTGGTTAGCACATATGATCAAGGGTGGTGAAGTTGGAGTTAAGAAGGGGCTATCTCAAGGTGACCGGACGTTGCTCTAGCAGCGATCGGACTTAGCAGTCGTGTTTGGTCAGTGACGCGCAGTGAACGCCACCCTCGGTCTTTTGATCGGACGCTAAACAGTGAATGTGACCGGACGCGCAGGGCCCGCGTCTGGTCAAAAGATGACATACGCTGACGTCAGTCACGAAGCATTGGCGCATAGAGGAGAAGAAGGATCGGACTCTGGCCTGGGTCCGATCACACCTAAGCGAACACATCCGGTTGCGAAAAATCGCCTCTAGATGCTTACTAGAAATGATCTGACATTGGGTTATCGCGGGGAGCGGTGCGTCCAATCGTTGGGTGATCGCACGGGCGCGCGTGCGAGCAGGTCTTGCACCGGCGTGTCCGGTCCTATCTCCTGTGCGTCCAGTCGTCACTTGAGTGCTGGCGCAGGCGAATCTGACCGTTGGGATCGCACGGTGGAGAATCAAAGGAAGGAACATGTGGTGTAGATCCGCGAACCGAACACTGGGGTCCTGCATCCGGTTGACCCGACCTGTGCGTCCAGTCGCCCCGTAGAGGCAGAGCAATGTCAGCCCAATGGCTCTATTTGGTTAGGGACTCTATTTAAGCCCCATGGCAGGCTCAAGCTCACTCTCTTGGCCATTTACATGGACATAACAACCTTGTGAGCTTAGCCAAAGCCGTCCCACTCATCTCCATCATTGATTCATCATCTTTGTGAGATTGGGAGTGAATCTAAGTGTATTGCTTGAGTGATTGCATCTAGAGGCACTTGGTGTTCATGTTTCGCTACGGGATTCGCTTGTTACTCTTGGTGGTTGTCGCCACCTAGATGACTTGGAGCAGCGAGGATCATCGAGCGGAGGAAGGTGCTTGTCTCTGGCTCCGATCGTGGTGATTGTGAGGGGTTCTTGACCTTTCCCCAACGGAGAGCCAAAAGGTAGTCTAGTAGATTGCTCGTGGCTTGTGCGATCCTCATCTTGTGTTGGTTGTACGGTACTCTATTGAGGGTTTGGCGTGTGTTGCCAATTAGCACATGAACCTCCAAGTGAGTGAATCGCCACAACGAGGACTAACTTGCCGGCAAGCAAGTGAACCTCGGTAAAAAAATCTTGTGTCATCTTGTTCGAGGATTTCTTGGTATTCATTATGATTGATTGGCTTCATCATTGTGGTTGGCTCAATTCCTCTACACGGCGGTATAATCATCACATTCCCTACCTTGCATTTACATTTCTAGTGCTGCTTCGCTCTTTAGTGTAATTAGTTTTGAGAGCAAGCTTGTGTCGGGTCTAGTGGTTAGTGTGGCTCTTTAGTTAGTCTTTGAGAGCACACTAACATAGTGTAGTGACATAGCGATTTTGTGCTTAGAGATCATAGACACTAGAATTGTGGTAGGTGGCTTGTATTTTAGTAGGCTTGTGTGGCAAAACCGCCTAAGCTAATGCCCTCCCAAGAGTACCTGTCTACCATTAAACACTAAAAACCTAGGGGAGCGCACTAATTCAAATTGTTTCATCGAGCACATCCAATAGGAGAACTCAAAAATCCATACTTTTCATTAGGATCATAAATGAGAGGATAAAGCTTACAACATTCCTAGCCATTTCTTACATCACTTTATTACAACATCAGAGTACTTAAACAAGTTGAATGCAGTAGCGGAAATTAAACATATGATCAGAGTTACAGCGGAAACAAAGATTAATCTAATGACATGATGAAGCATTAACGTAGTGGAAATTTCTATACAAGATATGCTAGCAGATTTTATATCTTTTCTTATAAAAACCTTTAGTGAGGGCTATAAATAAATAATATGATCGTAGCGTGAAAGGAATCCTCTCTGAGCCTACCAGAAGGTTTTCACACATACAAGTCAGCTCAAGTATCCACCTGTCACCTGCAACAAGGGGAATAAAACCCTGAGTACTCGATTGTACTCAACAAGACTTACCCGATAAGAGGAAAATAAAAGACTCCAAGGATAGACAAGGCTTATTTGGCTTGCTGGTTTATTGCATTTACAGGAAACATTACTAATGTTGCATCCTTATGTTCTAAGTTTTTAGCAATTATTTTTAGTTAATTAGCTAATCATTCTAAGTAAGCACCTAAGCTACTTTCAAGTATGTGGTAAGCAATCAGAATCATTTTACCATCTCTCATATTCCAGTTCTTACTACAGTGCTAGACCATAGCCAAGTTGGTACCATTCACAGAAACGACGATTTGCGAATCAATGTATCCCAGCTAGGTACCCCAAAACGCATGCCTTGCTTGTACCCCAGGCACAAATGAGACCAGCCTATTTTACTCTTGTCGAGGGGTCTAGGTCCCCGTCCAAACTTGGACTCCAAGCCCCCACACTAGAGCCCCGGTCTTAGTGTGGTGCTTAGACCTCCACCTTTCCCCACCTCCAATCAGTCGGTCCGAAAAGAGCCAGAACCCACAACAAGAGCGCAACGAGCCTTCTCGCTCCCATAAGCAAGTATGTGCTCAGGATAATAAGTCTGTGACCTGACTACCATCCACAACAACGAACGGTCATCAACTGATATAGGCAGAACAAATGCAACCAGAGCCTCGCACGATCATCAAGGCACCATCTTTTCTGCTACTCTGGTCGACTCCACGATCCATCATTATTCCTATTATGATATACGTGGATGCAACATAGAGACGTAATTATCCAACGACAACCACAACTCTTAAAATATGTTTATGCCTCTCACGCCAACGAGCGAGCTCTAATGACTAACGTACTAGGCCACGTATCCATGTTGTCGGATAAGGCGTTATTTCCCAATAAGTGTTTTAGCTTTAGACTTTCAAGATGTTTCTTTATTTCATTGATTATATTCAGTAGTCAGCTACAAAATAAGTTATTTTGTAGCCACCTCCATTTACGATAATTTTATATACTAATTTACGATAATGTCAATACATTTTACGATAGTTGGGTTCCTATAACACATGAGGATATTTACCATAACATTATAGTAAACCACTTAGTAAGAAGTTACTATAATCTCATAAATTAACATAGTAATTATCGTAACTCAAAGTGACTATAGAATAAGTTATTTTGTAGCCAGCTACAGGGTAGTAATTCGAATATATATATATAGGGCTTCTTAGCTATCTTAGCAAGCCACTTAGTATGGAGCCACAAAAATTACAGTGAGCACCTAATAATATTAAAAATTTACTATGAAATTTTTATAGCCAACACTATTACCAATTTATTACAAAAATTCCTACAAATTTATATCTTAACAATATTAAGCATCTCAATTCAATTAGATAACTCCTGAAAATACTATAAACTATGTGAACAAGATATATTAATAGTAGATCATGATTTTAGAAACCTAACAAAATTAGTTTTATAATTTTTGGTCAACTACACAAAATTAGTTTTACAATTTTTGGTCAACTACACAAGTCTATCCTCGACGTCAGGCTGAACCGTGCAACGGCACGACCATTCCGATGACCTAGGGCACTAATCGAAGAGTAGAGATGACGGGAAAGCATCAGAGGCTCACCACGGTCCGTGCTGAGGTGACGGTTGAAGCAAAGGAGGGTCGAGGTGACCTGGCCACGTGAGCGTGAGCCCGGCGGCGACGCCCTGAGGTGGATACCAACGCGTCACCACACCACCGATGAGTACCCTGGCCAAAATAGCACGAGCACTTGATAGAGGGAGTCAAGACGAGTTCGGGGTTACGAGCAATTAAACTGCTATCAACCCTACGGGCCTTACCCCCAGACCTGCCGGCTCGGCAGTGCACATGACCGGCGGTGAGCAAAATGCCAAATTGTTGGTCGGTAGTGCTCTACCGAGCTTGAGGGGAAAGAGAGGGCTAGTCGACTTCCTAAGCTACCCACAGGAGCAAGGAATTATGCGGCAAAGCTCGCTGACGCTAGGAAGGAAGAAGGAGCGGTGGTCCCATGCACGGTGCGGTCGTGGAGAGGGCACACGAGTGAGACCGAGCAGATTAAGACAGGGCGGCTCCGATCGATGGCGGCAGCATAAGCATGTGCGCACAAATGACGAGACATGGAGGCTTGGCGCGAAACACTTAGAATGTAGTGGTAGGACCTGAGCGTGTCTCACCGGTGTCGACTGGCGATGCAAGGCGAGGCAGAGAGGCATCACCATCGCCACTATGACTGGGGACAGTTGACCCAGACGTGGCGGGCAGTGGCGCATGCCTAGAGGCTCGACGTAGTAGGTGAATTGGAGGGCGGAGTGAGCGCCACAGTGGCCAAGTGAGGGTAGCCGCAGCCGTAGCTCGCATCTGCACATGGCACCATGGCAAGCCACTCAAGTGTAGCGCACACACTGAGCAACAGTGGGAGCCAGGCCGCAAGTAGCTGAGATCGGCCAACACAGGGCCAGGGATGTCGTGTGGCACCGACTAGCCACGCGAGCTGGCCAGCGGCAATAGCCTAGCCATGGCTTGGGCTCGGTGCCAGCAGCACTCATTGAAAGCTCTAGTTTGGTTTTGGTGAATTTATGAAATCATTAGTGCTAACCTAGTTTATCAAAGTGATTATGAGATAGGTAGCACTACCCCAAGTGATGAAGCAAATGAAGATCATGGCATGGTGATGATCCAATGCTTGGACTTGGAAAAGAGGAAAGAAAAACAAAAGCTCAAGGCAAAGGTGAAATTGATAGGAGCTTTTTGGTTTAGTGATCAAGACACTTAGAGAGTGTGATCACATTTAGGATTGATAGCCATACTATTAAGAGGGGTGAAACTCGTATCAAAATGCGGTTATCAAAGTGCCACTAGATGCTCTAACTCATTGCATATGCATTTAGGACCTAGTGGAAAGCTAACACCCTTGAAAATATTTGTGAAAAATATGCTAACACACGTGCACAAGGTGATACACTTGGTGGTTAGCACATTTGAGAAAGGGTGGAGAAGTTTGTGAAATGAAGGAGGTGATAGTCACTGAGAAGCAGTGACCGTACACTGGTCACGCAGTGACCAGACGCTGGGGTCCTGCGTCCGATCAGTGGCGTGCAGTGAAGGCCGCCCTTGGTCTCTTGACCAGACGTAGGCGACCAGACTCTGGCTGAACACTATTCAGCGTTTGGTCATGCTGATGTGGAGGCGCACAGAGGAGACGATGAGTGACCAGACACTGGGTGAGTCCGGTCAGGCATGATCGGACATGTCCGGTCACTTCGAGCAGCGTGTTCGGTCACAACTTAAATGTATTGATGACCATTGAGATCGGTCGATCAACATTTGAGGCAGGGGCCACGTGGCGTGCATCGTGCCACCAGACGCTGGGGTCCTACGTCCGGTCGATCTGATCGGCACGTCCGATCGCCCTGATTTTCAGTGAACAGAGAGCTAACGGCTCTATTTCATGGGGGCTTCTATTTAAGCCCCATGGCCGGCTCAAGCTTGCTCTCTTGGGCATTTGCATTGACATAGCAACCTTGTGAGCTTAGCCAAAGCCCTTCCACTTATCTCCATCATTGATTCATCATCTTTGTGAGATTGGGAGAGAATCCAAGTGCATTACTTGAGTGATTGCATCTAGAGGCACTTGGTATTCGTGTTTCGCTATGGGATTCGCTTGTTGCTCTTGGTGGTTGCCACCACCTAGATGGCTTTGAGCAGCGGAGGAGGATTGGCATGAGTTGGTGATTGTTCGTGGCCATCTCCGGTGATTGTGAGGGGACTTGTGCCTTCCCCAGCGGAGCACCAAAAGGTAACCCTAGTGGATTGCTTGTGTTATTGAGTTACCTCACTTGTGGGTAGGTTCTTGCGGTGTCCAATTGTGTGGACGAGGTTCGTGCAACACCTGTTAGCCACCGAACCACCAAATGTTGATCGACACAACGGGGACGTAGCATGTTGGCAAGCACATGAACCTCGGGAGAAAATTGGTTGTCTCTTGCCCTTTGGTATTCTTCCGGTGATTGAATTATTATTCATCTTGTGATTGGTTCAATCCTCTACACGGCGGTATAATCACCTTACTTACTCATTTATATTCCCGCAAACTTGTTGTAACAAGCTCTTTAGTGTAGCTAGAATTGAGAGCTTACTTTGTAACTTAAATTCATCTAGTGGAGCTCTTTAGAGTAGCAAGTGTGAGAGCTCTTAGTGAGCAGTGACTTAGTAAATTGTGTGTATAGTGATTATAGTAACTAGAATTGTTGGATAGGTGGCTTGCAACCCTTGTAGGGCTAGAGCAAGTTTGCTTTCCGCTATTTGTCATACTATTCAAATTGCTCTAGTTCGTTTGTAGATTTTTAAATAGGCTATTCACCCCCCTCTAGCCATATTAGGACCTTTCACCCGTGCACGCGCGGTGACCGCGGACTCAGGCCAAACGACTGCAATCGGTGTCATGCACATATTTTAAAGCGAAGCTAAGGCTGCTGATCAACCCGATCGGGGTTCAACCATTTCCACTAACCTAAAGCTGATACTAACAGCGACCTAGTAAAGCAAGCGTCAAGAACAGAGAGCAACCAGAGAAGGAGATAAATGGATGCCAACATGAGTTCGTCACGCTGAACGTCGGTTCACAAATAGAGAGCTAACAACATGGTCTACAGCTCGTTTCAACAAAGTTTGGGCAATTTTTGCAACGCCAACGCAAAACCAAACTAGTCCATGAACTACACCATGTCAAGGTACTTGTTATGATGCAACCGATAGTACAAAAACATGGATCTAGTGCTTAAGAAATTTAATCAAAATTTAAATGCCAAAATGGCATCGTCATTAGGTTTTCACACTTAATGTCATTTTAGTTCTAGAAAATGAAATTGAATTCCACATTCAATTCTCGAGCTATCAAAAATACTATTGAACAACATCTATTCACCAAAACAAAAGTTACATTTTCATCTACCAAACTTGTACTTTAAATTTTATTTAAGTACTAAATACAAGTTATATTTTATTTTTGTTTATAAAAATTATTTTCATGTTAATCAAATAGGACAAGCCACTCACTATTTATTTGCTAGAATTGCTATCAGGCATTTTAAGCACTTTCCTCGTACTTTTCCAAAACAAACCCTAAATAACTTTTGTTCCTAAGATTATTTAAAAGCTTTTAAGTACCATAAAAAATGATTAGCAACACTTATTTGATTCTTTTATTCACACAAGTAAGTCACTAGGTTCACCTTACCATTTCATGTGAGAATTTATTTTTAAAATCCTAGAAAACGTATATGCTAGGGTTTATTAGGCCTTAACCTCAGTGCTAACTAAGTCCGTAACACCGGGGGTGTTACAGCTAGCGTAACACTCGCTTCGCCATTTAATTGTCTAACATCTTTGCTAAGTTTTGTTGTAGAAATTTTTAATAGGCTATTCATCCCTCTCTAGTTATTAAGACCTTTCAGTGGGTAGGTGTCGGCACGAAATTTTGTCTCGTGCCAAGGGCACATGAGCAAACCAGAAGGGTCTGCTCGATGGACCTATAGATCCGCCTAGCTTCAACGCAGGCGTGGTCGATCTTGCGTACTCCTCTCGAGACATGTCAGTCAATTTGACCCTGCAATTGATAAGGAGAGTAAGCTAATCAGTAATTTAAAGTAGAACATGCCGGTGTTGCCAGACAGTCCTAAATGTGTGGCTCTGAAAGCTGATATAGAAGGAGATCGACTAAATAGTCGATTCCAGCATATGCATAAGAATAAATCAGTTAAAGCTCATGGGTTTATGAAAGGAAAATCAATTATTGTTTAGGATGATTATCGGTATTTAGACAAATATTAATCAATGGCAATAGGATATCAACAATAATCAGTTTATACTAAGTCAATGATTGTAAGTAACCGAATCCCTTTTTATATAAAAGAAGCAGCTCATCATCATTTAACCATTTAATAGAGATAAATTTAATGAACATATTAGATCTCATCTATTATTATGACCAGTGGGGCATGAGGCAGAATCATGTAGGCCATACAAATAGCGATAAATTCGACGACCCTAACTTATTACTAATATCAGTGGGGCACGAGGCAGAATCATGCAGGCCGTAATACAATAATAAGATCATGGGGCTAACACATCTTTTAACCTATTTTACTTCAACGGTCTTATGACGTGAACTGTATATGTGAAAGCACTCGATATCGGCTAAAATAGCCAATTCAGGCATAGCACACAGTTAAGGTCATGCCCTATCAGGAACAGATCTACTAAATAACGATCCCCACTCCACGGTGCTAACAGTGGGGTGTGAGGCAAAATCACACAGACCGTGATAATGGGCCATGGAACGTTTTTGTTAGCCAATAGATCTATTCAAGACCAGACATCCCTTAACCACACACTATGCAGGATCAAGATTGACATAAAACAGCCGATAAAATATAACTCATCGTTTAAGATACAGATTAGATCAGTTTAGATTAACAAACGATGAGTTAAACATGACATAAGGCCGATCTAGATCAATCCCAATCGAGCGAAGTGATATTGTTGTAATTAAATAAATAATGAAAGCAAAAAGCAATATCAGTAACTTAATGAATCTATCCGAAGGACGCCGCCCTTAGATAGGGCCGATAACTTGACCTTAATCTAGTTCGAGCAGTGGAGGTCGACCGGATCATGCAGCCGTACTTGAACTAAACAAGAGTCGATAACTAGCTTATTCCAGAGTCGCAGTGGAGGTCGATCGGATCGATGCAGCCGTACGAATAAAAGTATAAGCCATGAAGGTACTTATAGACAAGCCGGAGGTTGGCTGGACCGATGCAGCCCTGCTCGCTGAAAAATTCGCTGAGATCTACTCTACTCCTACTCCTAAGGGGTGGCCGAAGCCAAAAAAAGTAAGGAACTTGTATTTAATTGATTGTGTGTCCTTTATAATAGCCGGGGTCTAATATTTATACCCAGAGCCTAAATATGAATCCTACTCGAGCATGACTCATTACAATCTTTGGCATAGAAGAAAACATTCCTAATTTAAGATAACTGGGACCCTAGTCTTTCCCTTTTTGTAGAGTCCGATATGTAGTTTCCTGGCGCCAATCGTAGCTCATCATCGCTATGTGCTGACGTCATCCAAAGAGATCCGATTCTAGAGTCGTATCTGAATCAGTTGATATCGATCCTTATGCAATCGATTCCTCGATGGGCACAATTTTGGAAGCCTTCGAATTTCTACGTTCTTCTCCCAAATTTTGGTGTAAACACATGCCCCCAATTTTGGGATAAAAGTGATTTTATTCCAAAAATCCTATTTATCTGTTTACCACACCGCAACCATTCTATTCCGAGATATACGCATGATTCCTGACTTCCCGCCTGAGTTTTATGTAATATCCCAACAGTACCTCTTCCAACTCACTCAACCTATTTGCCTTTTCCCTTTTCCTTGAGCAAATCTTAATATCCGACGCCATCATCGCCAAGGCCTCAAACCCTAGCAAATCCTCTGTTCTATCAAGTTGTTATTCAAGCGTTCTTCATTAGACTCAAATCTACTTTGGCTTTAATGGCGACCAGCGACCACGTCCCTGAGGTATGCCTCCAAGCTTCTATTCCCCAAGTACTAGCTGCTACCCTGTATTTTGTTTCTTCTTAAATTTATTTCATCCGATTTCTAGGAAATGAGGAACGAAGTCTTGATTCCATTGGTTGTTGCTTCCAATGTCTATTTTCTTGGGCCTATGGGTGACTGACCCATCTGATTTTATCCACCAAGAGACCAACCAAATCCCCTTCAAACAATCTACATTAGATTTGTCCTCCTGGACTATCAAAACCCCCTTCAGAAACTGGCCTAAAATGCCCAAGGGGTGGAGAGATTGATTCCATAGGGTATCCGAGAAAAAGGGCGGAGATTAGGAGGTGTATGATTTGAATCAATGTTTGACACTCTCGTTGTCCGGGATGGAGAGGAATGATTCCCTCTTGATTTCCGCATCCTATTTCTGGTCCAATGCCCTAAATGCTTGTCTTTGGTCATGGCCCAATGACTATTACCCTGGCCAATGTTTACATGTTGACCGACCTTAGGATAACTGGGTCAGTGCATCCTTATGAGTACTTGAGTGCTGGTTCCAAGAAATTTGCCAAAATATCAGACTACATAGGATGGGCAAGTTATATTCTGAACCATATTAGAGACGAATCGACTGTTAGTGAAAGGGAATATGTGGCCTTTCTGAATATGTGGTTGGAGAGATTCGTCTTTTGTGGGTCATCTTGTGGTCTGACTTATAATCACAAACTCATGGTAGAGCATCTAGCAGTAGGCAAGGACATCCCTCTTAGAAAGTATCTGCTAGGAGATGCTTATCATCTGATGTACCAGGTAGCTGCACAATTACTGAAGAATGAACTAGTGCATACCATTAGTGACCCTTGGTGGTTGATACAAATGTGGCTCAACCTGTATATGCATAAGATTATAAGGCCTGATCTCAGAAGCCTGAGTTTCCCTTCCTCCAACTTTGATGAGGAATATAGAGGTGAAGAAGGAAGAATTTGGCAGTGCATGAGCTATGGTGAGGCTACATCGGCCATAACAATTGATTTTGATATTGACCATCTCTTCAAGAAGTTTTATAGAGGGTTTGATGTAGACATCCTGACTTGGCTTCCATACGATGATGACGAGAATGATGAGCTGATCTTTCCTTTCAAGTTTCAATTTGAGTCAGGCTGTTCAGACGAGGCGGCGGCTGCAATTTTTAATTCCTTCATCAAGCCCTACGTTCTTTCCGCCGAATTTTGTCATGGTCGTGGCAAAATGGCTATGGGCTCCTCCCTTCTAGGCAACCTCCCAACTTATGAGTTCTACAATCCATCATTCATAGCCCGTCGGTTTGGCTTTGGCCAACTCCCCCCTCAATTGTTCTTCATAAACATATTGAAGCCAAGAGAAGACATCAATGAGGTGATGGAAGCCTCCAGAGTTTTTCAATTGGGATCGGACCTTCCTTCCCTTTGCGTGCACGACTAGATCAGAGTCAGCTCCTCTTCCACTCTCTTCAACTCCTGGTGGCAAGAATGGCACTCCCATCTTTTCTATGGGTTGGTCCATCCTTTTGTATATATCCCTGGATGGGGAATTTGCTTCTGACAGAGAGGTAACTTGCCATTTCTTTTTAAGAAAATTGCTCGATGAATTCCTCTGCCAACTATTCTAATTGACCTTTTTAGGATGCTGAATTTGATCCTCTGAGCTTGGATAGGGAGGGACATCCTATAGATTACCGGCCACCGTGCCCAATTTCAAGAATGGGATCGGCTACGCCTTCACTAAAAAAATTGATGAAAACTCATGCTGCCTCCACTATTGTAACATATCATTCTTCAAAGCACAAGGCGGCTCAAGGGACAACCCAAAAAAACCACTACTGGGAAGAGGCTCCATAGGACGAGACCATCAGCTGCTCAGGTAAACAATTCATTTCCTTCCCACAATGATATTCAATTGCTGACCCCGTTCCTTCATAGTTATCGAGCATTGCGTCCCAACCTGCTCTAGGTGCGGGACTGCTATCCCAGGCGTTTGACTCAGCACCAACTGAACCCCCATCGGCTGATCCTAAAAAAGAGCCGATTTCGGTTGAAATAACCGATGCTTCCATAATAGCAGAAAATGTGAGTTTTATCCTTGATGCTTGTCAGAGCATTTTCTTTAACTTTTTGATCTACTCGGTTTCCATCCTTCACCTGGCTTCTTATCATGTTAGATACTTCCTAAGGAAACACCAACGCAAGAGCAGGAGCCTAACAGTCCACTCAATGATCTTGTCAGTGTCTAAGGTGATCCTGTTGCTGTCGACACTTAGACTGTTGATTTCCCAGCTCAGCATGCAACTGATTGTAAGGAAGTTATAAGTCCCTTTTATTCTTCTACAATAATTATGAACTAAAATTTTCCTTGATATTTCAGATACCAATGTTGAAAGCTCAGAGCCGATTCAACCAGATGCTATTGGTGCATCATCAGTTGTTCCTTCTTTTCAGATAGAGGCTACTTTAGAGAAGTATTGTATCTTCTTTGCCATCCATTTGTTATAAACTGATTTAAACCTCCTAATCAAGATCCCCTTATACATAGGCATTCAATCTTCTAGCCCTGAGTTACTCTTTCAATCTTAAGGAGTATCTTGATGAAGATGAAATCAGTTCGTCAGCCACCTCCTCCAAGGAAACCTTGCCAGAAGATACCAAGAATCAGCTAAGAGATGTTCTACCAATGTTTGAAAAGAATATAGCCGATTTAGTCCAAGACACTGATCCAATACATAGAGTTTCCTTAGCCATTAAGGGTAATCCATCCCCAGCTCTCTCCAAAGTCTTGTCTCCTTTATCTATCTTTGAAGATCAGGTCCTGAAGGTAAAATAGGCTCAGAGGAATTTGTTTGATCATGAAACTTTATTGGCCAAGGGGAACTCTAACAGGCAAGAGGCTAAAGAGCTGACATAGTTGATTGATCATTTGAAGAATTCCTTTCTCAGTATTGACCTAGAATTGTCTCAACTGGAAGCTAGGCGTGCAAAACTTGAGAAGGAGCTAGAAAACATGAAGGTTGCCATTGATCATTATAAGTCGACCCTAACTCAAATACCCAATGCCATCAAGCAAAAGAAACAGGAACTGCTAGCCAAAGTTAGAGAAGGCAGGGCCATCCGAAGTAGCCTTAAGAACATTCCTGGGTCAGCCGAAGGAGATAAGCAAAAGATCACAGAAGCTGATGCTATTCGGCTAGAAGTACTAAAAGCAATCCAGGATGTTCTAGATTTGTAATTCATGTATCATATATCTTGTGTAGAATTAATGACAGCCACATCCTCTGTTGTCTCATTATACTTCTTGTTTAGGCTAAAGAGCCAATTTGAAAATAGCCAATTCTAGACTCCTGATCTTAATCCCATGTAGGTCTGAAAACAGTCTTTATTAAGAGAACCCTTCGATCTCCTGTCCTTAGTCACCCGGCGCTGTATTCTCTTCGGTGTTAGAGAGGTGGCACTTCACCTCCTATTAATTGCGGTTGCCTTTTGCACGTCTCGAGGCGTCCACCTCTTCATTTTGTGGCTTTAAATACCAGCCGAGGGCTCCGACCTTGAACACATCTGCACTCGCAACAACTCCTATTCCTTTTCTTTTCTCTGCCCTCATAGAACTCTATAGCGACCTTCCTCTCTTCCTATAGATCCAATCAACTTCATGGTAGGCGAGGAGAACCGCGGCAAGCGCGCGGTGGAGGAGGTTCGGGAGGAGAACATGTCGGTGAATCAATGCCTCCAACGCATGAGGTGAGATGGACATCTTCTGCTTGTGACGACGAACTATTCTGATTTGTCTATCGATTCATTTTGAATGACAGTCTCCGTCCTCTTCCTAGGGCCGACGAGCCCTCTGACGCTGCATCTTCCGCACCGGCCTCGTCATCGGATTCTTCCAACTCGTACAATGGTGACGATGCCCGATGCTTCTTCTGAGAGTGGAGGGTGGCCTAGGATCGCTATTCCGAGGTGACTCAAAAAACGACCCGCTTGAGATCCATCTCGGGGTCTTCCAAGCGGCCCTTCATGCGACTGAGGAGGAGGCCAGTGCCGTTTGAGCGCGGCTGGCCGAGTCTGACACCACCGTGGCAGGTAAGATAAGCTCCATGAACACTTCTATTCATATTTCCACTGTCTTTATCTTGATAGTTCTTTCTGTTCCTATGATTGTTAGCCCTGACGGTGCAGTTGGAGTCTCTCCAACTGGCGGCGAATGCGGCCACGGACGTCGTCAATGCTCGGGGTTCCCTCATCAACGCTTGCCTCCAAGACATCCTAGCCCGCATTCAGGAGATCGCCCTCCATGGCGTTCATCATGGCACGTCAGTGGCACTGACTGCAGCGCAAGTCCTGACAGGGTACAAGCTCCATGCCATGGAGACTGGCTTCTCGATGGGCGACGGCCCTGAGGAGCATGAGGACTTGATGTAAGAATTTGTCGTAGCGGCGAAGGCCATCATGGACATCATATCTGCTCAGGATGTGGTGAACAAGGTCTTTGATTAGTCTGTACTTAGGGGAAACTAATGAATGAAAACCTTCTGTTCTTTCATGAATGTATCATAGTGTAATGTCCTTGTATGTGTCATGAATGTCTTTGTTTCTATTTTTGCTCTGGAGGCGATACATATCGTATCGGCTTTTATATACTCGAAGATCTTTATTTTTTTGAACTAGAGGCGATACCTTCCAGTACTGGCTATTAGAGCCGATGACTAAATGAATCGGCTATCAAGTGTAGATCGAATGCTAGGATAACATCCCTTTAAATATTTTTTGTCAATCGCTATTGATAGGTTGCACCAAAACTTTTCAGACCAAAGGTTAAACGATCGATTAATCCAGGCCAAGCATCTCATTAAGCAAAACAAAACTTCCTTTAATAGATCTATCGACTCTAAATCATTCTTATGATTCAACTTAGCATCCACATACGTCGACCTAAATCCATCTCTAGGACCAGTGCTTATTCTTTCTTAATCCAATGGCCGACATGGAGCCGTGACTATTTACTAAAACAAACTCTTAGAGCCGATTGCTTGCATCGGCTATTGGCTTTCATTACTGATCTTAATGAAGCCTCCTTCCCATAACATGCCAGAAAAGCATTTGAAGTCTGCTAGCTCCCAAAAGACTGGATCGGCTGTTGCGATACTTATAGACTCATCAGCGCAAACCAGTTCAACATCGTCTCCATGACATTGAATCAAACACTGATGCATGTTAGATGGTACACAATAGTTTGCATGAATCCAATCATGACCAAGGAGCAAATTGTACGACCCTTTTCCATCGATGACAAAGAATGTGGTGAGAGAGTCTTACTCCCAATTGTTAGTTCGACGTTCATTGCCCTCGGGTCTTAGACGCATTACCCCCAAAGTCCTTAAGCATCATGTTAGTCTCAATCAGATCTCCTAGTCCCTTGTCAAGCTTACGAAAAGTGGTGTAAGGCATGAGATTGATAGAAGCACCTCCATCCACCAACATCTTATTCGTCGGCTTCCCATCAACCAAACCTTTTACATATAAAGCCTTTAAGTGCCGATGCTTGATTGGTTTATCAAATATAGCCTATTGTATAACCGTCAGCTTGGCAACTATCTCCTCATACTCTGATTCATTGAAATCCAAATAAACTTCTTGATATGCCAGAGCTCTAAACTCTGATAGCAACAGAAAAGCCATTTGAATATTAGCCACTGGTTGTTTTCTATTGACTGTTTGTTTAGCATGCCATACTTGAGGCTTACTAGATGCCTGAGCCTGTTCCAACTCTCTATTCCTTAGGTGCTGCACCCTTCTCTTCTGCCTTCTTGTCAAACCTCCTGGACACCATTGGCCTTCCTATAAAACATAGTTTCTCTCATTGCCTTCTTCTTCTTCATAATCAGTCCAATCTTGATCAATAACTCTTTTTCCAAGCCAATTATGAACACTTCCATTTTTTAAGCACCGATCCATGTTATTATGATGATATGCATCTTGAGCATGGATAGACCGGCAATTGGTTTGAGATTGCCTAAACTCCCAATACTGATCGCTACACTCTAGACAGTTATTCCTAGTAGGCAACTTTAAACCTTGATTCCAGCAATGTCAGAAGAAAGGACAATTCCAATGTGATTCAGCTTACTCTCTTTCATACCTCTCTTTTTCCTATTGACACTGGTATTCTTACTCTTCTAACCAACGCTAATAATCCTTTTCCTTCTACCACTGCCATTTATTCAACAGAATTCAGGATGTAACCTATGGCTTTATCGCCCCATCTTTTGACGTTTCTCCTTGCTCATATTAGCTCTTTTGCTTATCGTGACGTCTTTTAATTTTTCTATACTCGTCAGCCGATATTTGCACCTCAGGATCGACTGTTCCAGCTTCTCTCGATTTGGTTTATGTCAGGATCTTAGTCTTTCCTTTGAGCAGCCTAGCAACGACCATGTTTTGATCTCCCGGGAAAGAGTTATCATCAACTTTCATTTTCTAAGGCGTATCAAATTTGAGTCTTACTTACTGAATAGCCCTCTGTATATGCTGAAGGAAAATTCTGCATTCATTAGTGGAATGAGAAGTAGCATTATGGAACTTGCAGAACTTCTTATTCTTCAACTGATCAGGGGGCAACATAACATGATTATCGGCCAGCTTGATCTGTCCCTTCTCTAGTAAGAAATCGAAGAGCTTGTCTGATTTTGTGACATCAAAGTCATAGCTCTCCTCGACTCCTCTTCCCCTAGGATTTGGTACCATTACTATCTTTTTGCCACAATTCCATTCAGCCACGGCAACATCTTCTTCATCTTCATAGCTGTCATCGACTGAGTATGGATTATAAGCTTTGGCTATTGTGGTACTCTTCTAGAATCGGGTATCTCTGCGTATACTCTAGAATTGGCTATTGAGCATCGCCACTCGTTGAGCTAATTGACCCAAGTTGTCAAACTCTTGTCCCATCAGTTTTTCTTTCCATGTTGGCAGCATCCCTTGAACGGCCAAAGCGGCTAGCTGATCATCAGTCAAATTCAATGAGAAGCACAAATTCCTAGTCTCTTAGAACCTCTAAAGAAACTCAACGCCCAATTCATTAGTTTTCTGCCTTATAGTTGTCAAATCAGTAATCTTCTCTAGTCCTAGTATAAAAATATGTAGGAAATTTCTTTTTTAGGTCAGCCCAATTGGCAATAGAGTTGACTGACAGTGATGAAAACCAAGTGAAGGTTGGCCCTGATAGGGATAAGGACAAGAAACAAACTCGATGGACCTCTTCAATGGATGCTTCACCCAACTATGTAAGAGACTGACTGACATGTTCTATTGTGCTTGTGTTGTCTTGGCCAGTGAACTTTGCAAACTCTAGGAGCCCATAATTTATAGGAAGAGCGACCAAATCATACCATTCTGGATATGGGCGTTTGTACGAGAAGGTCAGTCCTTTTGGCTTCAGACCGAACTGATTCTTCATCATCTCGGTCACCTTCAGCAACAACTCATTAGCATATGAATTTGGATTTCTCTACACTTGCTGACCCATCTGTGGATTGAAATCCCATGTGCCTTGATACCCTAAATTCAGAATCATGTGAAGGGTGTTATAATCTGTGCCATAATGATACCCCTATAGAATCTCTATCTGTTGGGTCCTTTGCTGGTTTACTGCTTGAAGTCTCTGGTTATAGATGTAAGGAAAATGGACCCTAGGCCCATTTACTTTGGATTTTGGTATTTGATGACCAACACAACTAAATTGGACTAATGAATTTGCAAGTGTTTGTTTTGTAGTTCAATAGGGTGCAAGACGTGACTTGGATGAAGGCGATGTGATCAACACCATAAGAAAGACCTTAGAAGCACAAGAGAAGACCTAGATATCAAGCAAAGTCCAAACACGAAGATTGGAACCAAGCCGTACGCAAGATCACGAAGAAACGAGCTCATAGAGACGATCGAATGCTGGACCAAACGCTGGAAGAAGCAACCGGACGCTGGACCGGAGGCTCGGTAGACAGGCATCATCAACAGCGACCAGACGCTGGACCGGACGCTGGAGGCAACCGACCGGACGTAGGGCAGCAGCGTCCAATCGAGTACAGAGAGGTTCTAGAGTGGTGAAACTACGACCGGACGCGTCCGGTGGCAGGCGATCGGACGCTGGCAGCGTCCGATCGATGGTTCATGGCTTCAATGGTCAGGATGACCGGACACGTCTGGTCAGGACGAGTTCAGCATCCGGTCAGTAGCAGAAAAGCAAGATTTCATCCCCAATGGCTACTTTCTCAGTGGGGCTTATAAATAGACCCCCCAACCGGCCATTTGAGTGGTATGGAGCTGAGGAAACATACCACGGGTGTTGATACACCATTTTAGTGATCTGCACTTGCATAGTGCTTAGTGTTTCATTAGGTGATTAGCGTAGGTGCTTTGCGAAGTGCTTAGGTTGATTAGACCACTGCTTATGCGCTTGCTCTAGGTTTAGGCCTAGTGTTTAGTGAGGTTTGCATACCTCTTACCACCCGGTGCTTGCGAGCACCATTGTTGTACATCGGAGGGGCTTGTAGTCTTATGAGATCACAACAACCGCGTTTGTGGTGTGGCCGCCATCGTGTACCGGAGGGAACAAGGCCCACGACGTTTCGGTCGGAAGCTTGATAGTGAAGATGGCGGGGAGCATCCGAGAGAGGCTTGCCAGAAGGCACGTTGGAGACCCACTTGCACGTGGGAAGGCCCGAGGCTATCCATAGAGTTACCCGACTAGGAGCTTGGCCCTTGCGAGGGGCTCCAACGAGGACTAGGGGGAAGCTTGCGTGCTTCTCGATACCTCGGTAAAAATACCAGAGTCGTCGATGGGAGTTTGCATATCTCTACCTTGCTCTTTAGCTTTCACATTTACATTGATTACATTACTCCTTTTGCGGTAGAGATAGCAACAACCTAGCAAAACCATAGTTGCACATTTAGCTAGTTTATCTTTTGCTTAGGTTTTGCTAAGGGTAGAAAAAGAGGCCGTAGTTTAGAGTTAGATTTTTAAGTTGCCTAATTCACCCCCCCCCCTCTTAGGCGTCATGGTCCCTTCAATTGGTATCAGAGCCTATTGGCTCAATTTAGACCTTTGGCTTAACCGCCATTGAGCCGACGCTATTTAGAGTGGTTGGAATGGATACCGCTAGGCCTCCGCACTTTGACGGCACTAACTTCCTTTACTATAAGGCTAGAATGGTTTGCCACCTTGAGGCGGTTGATTTGGGTGTATGGAGAGTCACTCGTGATAGGATGAAACCCATCTAGAATCCTGAAAAAACCCACAATGAGTGATGAAAAAGAAATGCACTTCAATGATAGAGCTAAAAATTGCTTGTTTGAATCTTTTAGCATGGATGTGTTTAACCAAGTGTTCACTTTAAATACAGCACATGAAATTTGGTTAAAACTCCAAGAGCTCCATGATGGCACAAGTAATGTCCGTGAGCAAAGCATTGTCTAGCTAAACAAAATTATGATTCCTTTACAATGAATGATGATGAGCTTGTTCACGATATGTATTCTCGTTTGAATCTAATTATCAATGAGCTCCATTCAATAGGATTGATAAAGCTAGATGATGCGGACATCATGAGGAAGATCATCGCCGTGCTACCACAAAAAAATATGCAAGCATCATCACCATCCTTCACAATATGGAGGACTTGAGCACCATGACCCTGGGCATAGTCATTGGCAAGATAGTGGCATTTGAAATGTCACGTAAGATGGGTCAAGAAGAAGCTTCTTCATCAAGCAAAGGCAAAGCTCTCGCATGTAGCGAGAAAAAGAAGATGAAGGGCAAGCAAGTTGAGACAAGCTCAAGCTCAAGCTCCTCAAGTGAAGAAGAAGAAGATGAGGATGATGATGAAGATTCAAGCGATGATGATCAATCTTTCTCCTCCACCTTCGACCTTGATGAAGAATCAATCAAATTAATCAACAAGGTGGAGAAGATGATCCAAAGGCTCAATGTCAAGGGTGTGCCCATCCAAATTCAAGATCTCATTTTTACCAATCAAAGAAATGAGCAGAGAAAGAGATGATGCTATGGATGCGGCGAGTTGGGGCACTTTGTGGAAGTTTGTCCAAACAAGCCCACACCCAAGACAAAGAAGAAGACGTGCAAGAACCAAGCCCTCACATCAATAAGATCATGGGATGATTCTTTAAGTGAAGAAGAACACCATCACAAGAGGCGAGGTCGCAAGCACTCATCATCAAGCTCTTCTCGTGTGTGCCTTATGGCACGAGGTAACGAAAGATCATCCTCTAGTGAGAGTGATAGTGATGATGATATGCCTTCTTATGATGAAATTGTGCAACAAAATCTTAAATATGCTAAAGTTTGCACTAGTCAACAAAAGAAGCTTAAGAATTTAAAAGAAAAGATAGATGGTTCACAAGAAGCATATAAAACTTTGCTTGGATAATATGAGACTTTTTCTAATCTTAATAGTGAACTATCTACTAAAATTGAGCAACTTGAGGCTAGTGCAACAATAAATGCATGCACAATTAATGATGTGCAACTTGTAAAGAAAAATGAAAAATTAAAAGAAAAGTTAGCTAGCTCACAAGATGCTTATAAACGTTTGCTTGCTAAAATAGAAACCATGTGCAAACATTGTGATGAGCTAACTAATAAAGTTGCTAATCTTGAAGCCGTTAGTAACACCCCCACCAAGGCATCTAAAAAGAAAAGTTCCATGGTTAACATATCTAAAAAGGATGCATCTACTTCTTGTAATGATTTGTGTTTAGACTCACCCTTGCGCAACCAAGTTTGTGTTGAGAAAGTTATTGTAGATACATGCACACAAGAGGTTGCAAAGGAAAATGAGCAACTCAAGCAAGAAGTAGCTCGCCTCACCAAAGACTTAACTCAAGTGAAAGGCAAGGCAAAGCAAGCCCAACTTCATCAAGATAACACTGTCAAGGGAGTGAAGAAGCTTGATGAAGGACAAACCGTGGTTTGCTACGTGTGCCACAAGGAAGGCCACAAGTCCTATGAGTGCAAGGTGAAGAATGGGGGAGGAGAAAAGAAGAAAGAGAAAAGGCAAACAAGCATGCTCTCCAACACCTACACCTACAAGGTGGACAAGAAGGCCTCCACACCTTACCTCTTGAAGAAGAAGAAAAATGACAAGCTGGTGGCCATCAAGGTGAACAAGCAAGCCAACAATGGGGTCAAATGCTTTTGGGTGCCAAAGGAAATCATTTCCAACATGAAGAGCACCAAGAAAGTTTGGATCCCAAAAGGGAAGTGAGGAGTCCGATGGACTTTGAGGAATTTGGAGACTTGGCAAAGTATGGGTGCATTTCATGGGGTGCATCATGATGGACAAAGTCATTGCCAAGTAGGTCAGTGAATACTATGGACCAAAATTCCCCTTCCCATGTTAGGTAACTAGATGTTATTACTTTCAATTAATACTTTCTTCAAATGGTATATTTCTTTCCAATTGGTATTTTAAGCATCTAGTTATTTTTCATGCCTATGTTTGCATTTGTATGTTCATATCTTTTGTCATGCATACATTAGGCATATCTTATGGTAGGCTTGCTCGGTTTCATTTTTAACCCTTGGAGCAAACCTACATGGTTTAAAATTGTTTAGGAGAACGGCACATAGCTTGTCTTATAATTGTTCATCTACTATGTGCCAAAGTCCAAATTGTAGATAATCTCTCCCAAATTTTGTCTTAAAAAATGACTCTCACATTCATGTGATGTCATCTTTCAAGTGGTATTTTGATTCTAAAATCAATGTGCATGATTCCTACAAGTATTCCACACTTGTGTGCACAAATTTAGGGGGAGGTTACTCTACAAGTTGGATGCTTTGAGACTAACACCTTTTTCAAGCTTATCATGTGTGTAGTAGTCTCATTGCAAGGAAAATGGAGTCCCAGAGTTAAGCATCATACTTCAAAATTCCACCACCTATTGCAAGTGGTAGAAATCAAAATTGATTTCCACATGTGGTATTTCTAAACCGATATCATCATGTTGATTTCATTTTGATATTTATATGCTTTCTCCATGCATTATATAGATTAAATTCCCTTGTGCAATTATCTGCCAATTTTGCATATGCTTTGCCTTCTACCATATGTATGCATATATTTAGGGGGAGCTTAGTCTATATAATGTGAGAGTCAAATTTTGTGATCTTGTCCACTCTACACAAAAAGGATCACAAGATTTGACCCTCCCTTGTGCTACTAATGTCTTCCTTTTCGGTGTTTGATTCCAAAGGGGGAGAATTTAGAGGACCAAAAGCAAGCATCATTTTGTAGAAATGGTCCGAGAAAGAGAGAATAGTGGATTATAGATTAGTCTAAGTAATGGGGAGAATTTGTAGGAAGCAAGGCTTTAATCCATAATGCCACATGGGGACATTTGCAAGGGCAAGATAAGTTTTCCTAGTTTACATGTAGTATCTTTTAGCATCATACAACCTTGCCCTTTGCATTGCATCCTAGCAAGTAGATAGTTTTTAAAATTTCAAAATTTTTATTATTTGCTTGCTTTGGTCATGTTGTCATCAATCACCAAAAAGGGGGAGATTGTAAGGAAAATGGACCCTAGGCCCATTTACTTTGGATTTTGGTATTTGATGACCAACACAACTAAATTGGACTAATGAATTTACAAGTGTTTGTTTTGTAGTTCAATAGGGTGCAAGACGTGACTTGAACGAAGGCGACATGATCAACACCATAAGAAAGACCTTAGAAGCATAAGAGAAGACCTAAGATATCAAGCAAAGTCCAAACACGAAGATTGGAACCAAGCCGTCCGAGATCACGAAGAAACGAGCTCGTAGAGGCGACCGGACGCTGGACCAGAGGCTCGGTAGACAGGCATCATTAGCAGCGGCTGGACGCTAGACCGGACGCTAGCGGCAACCGACAGAACGCAGGGTAGCAGCGTCCGATCGAGTACAGAGAGGTTCCAGAGCGGCGAAACTGCGACTGGACGCGTCCGGTGGTAGGCGACCGGATGCTGGCAGTGTTCGATCGATGGTTCACAGCTTCAATAGTCGGGACGACCGGACGCGTCCGGTCAGGATGAGTTCAGCATCCGGTCAGTAGCAGAAAAGCAAGATTTCATCCCCAACGGCTACTTTCTCAGTGGGGCTTATAAATAGACCCCCCAACCAGCCATTTGAGTGGTGTGGAGCTGAGGAAACATACCAAGGGTGTTGATACACCATTTTAGTGATCTCCACTTGCATAGTGCTTAGTGTTTCATTAGGTGATTAGCGTAGGTGCTTTGCGAAGTGCTTAGGTTGATTAGACCACCGCTTATGCACTTGCTCTAGGTTTAGGCCTAGTGTTTAGTGAGGTTTGCATACATCTTATCACTCGGTGCTTGCGAGCACCATTGTTGTACATCGGAGGGGCTTGTAGTCTTGCGAGATCACACCAACCACGTTTATGATGTGGCCGCCACCGTGTACTGGAGGGAGCAAGGCCCGCGGTGTTTCGGCCAGAAGCTTGATAGTGAAGACGGCGGGGAGCATCCGAGAGAGGCTTGCCGGAAGGCACATCGGAGACCCACTTGCACGTGGGGAAGGCCCGAGGCTATCCATGGAGTTACCCGACCAGGAGCTTGGCCCTTGCGAGGGATTCCTTATGAGGGGGCTCCAACAAGGACTAGGGGGAAGCTTATGCGCTTCTCGATACCTCGGTAAAAATACCAGAGTCGTCGACAGGAGTTTGCATATCTCTACCTTGCTCTTTAGCTTTCGCATTTACATTGATTACATTACTCCTTTTGCGGTAGAGATAGCAATAAACTAGTAAAACCGTTGTTGCACATTTAGCTAGTTTATCTTTTGCTTAGGTTTTGCTAAGGGTAGAAAAAGAGGCCATAGTTTAGAGTTAGATTTTTAAGTTGCCTAATTCACCCGCCCCCCTCTTAGACGTCACGGTTCCTTCAATAGACATTAGGATCTATATCTCTATGGATCCTTTGAATTGATGATGCTATTTTTTGAGCCGACGATGGTATGTGTCCTGTTGTGCCAAAATTAATCACCTTGTTTTGACCTTGCCCCACCAGCTGTTGCATATGCTGCACTGACGATCTCGGATTATAATGTATCTGATTTGTAGTAACACCTTGAGCATGTTCAGATGAACCCTGAACTACCTGGACATCATCATTACCAGCTGGTGCTGCTTCTTGATGGCTAGTACCGACTTGATTAGTCTCCTGGGTCGACGGATGTGGAATGTTGTAATAAGCCGGCCTAGTCTGATCAACTAGAAATCCATGAAACACCTCTTTTATGGCGTTGTGGAATGTGTCCAAGAAAGCTTCATTATGGCTTGATATGGCATCACGAATAGATTTGTTTATAGCTTTCGTGAAGAAACATCTGTCTTCAGCTTCATCTGCATTTGTCTGCCCATGCAATAGAACTCTTGGTAGTGGATATTTCTGAACAATTATATTGTCACATGTTTTGGTGTAGGACAACAGACACTTGTTCTGAAATTCTTCTATATCTTTGGTGATGACACCTTTATCTCCATCAGGTAAGTCTTCGTAAGGTACTATAAGGATGTTGTTGTTGTAAACCGCCATGACGATTATGGGGTCCCACCGGGCATGCCAGAACGTGTGTCGGAACGAAATTTTGTCTCGTGCCGAGGGCACACGAGCAAGCCGGAAGGGTCTGCTCGATGGAGCTATAGATCCATAGAGCTTCAACGCAGGGGTGGTCGATCCTGCGTACTTCTCCCAAGATGTGCTAGTCAATTTGACCCTGCAATTGATAAGGAGAGAAAGCTAATCAGTAATTTAAGGCGAAAGATGTCGGTGTTGCCAGACAGTCCTGAATGTGTGGCTCTAAAAGCCGATATGGAAGGAGATCGACTAAATAGTCGATTCCAGCATATTCATAAGAATAAATCAGCTAAAGCTCATGGGTTTATGGAAGGAAAATCGGTTATCGTTCAGGATGATTATCGTTATTTAGACAAATATTAATCAATTGCAATAGGATGTCAACAATAATCAGTTTATACTAAGCCAATGACTGTAAGTAACCGAATCCCTTTTTATTTAAAAGAAGCAGCTCATCATCATTTAACCATTTGATAGAGATAAATCTAATGAACATATTAGATCTCATTTATCGTTATGACCAGTGGGTCATGCGGCAGAATCATGCAGGCCGTAATACAATAATAAGATTATGGGGCTAACACATCTTTCAACCTATCTTTACTTTAACGGTCTCGTGACGTGAACTATATATGTGAAAGCACTCGATATCGGCTAAAACAGCCGATTTAGGCATAGCGCACAGTTGAGGTCATGCCCTACTAGGAATAGATCTACCAAATAACGATCTCCACTCCACGGTGCTAATAGTGGGGTGAGGCAGAATCACAAAGACCATGATAACGGGCCATGGAACAGTTTTCATTAGCCAATAGATCTATTCAAGACCAGACATGCCTTAACCGCACACTATGCATGATCAAGATTGACATAAAACAACCGATAAAATATAACACATCGTTTAAGATACAGATTAGATCAGTTTAGATTAACAAACGATGGGTTGAACAGGATATAAGGCCGAATTAGATCGATCCCAATCGAGCGAAGTTATATTGCTGTAATTAAATAAATAATAAAAGCAATAAGCAATATCAGTAACTTAATGAATCTATCTGAAGGACGCCACCCTTAGATAGAGCCGATAACTTGACCTAAATCTAGTTCGAGCAGTGGAGGTCGATCGGATCGATGCAGCTGTACTTGAACTAAACAAGAGTCGATAACTAGCTTATACCAGAGTCATAGTGGAGGTCAACCAGATCGATGCAGCCGTACAAACAGAAGTATAAGCCATGATGGTACTTATAGACAAGTCAGAGATCTGCCAGACCAATGCAGCCCTGCTCACTGAAGAACTCATCGAGATCTACTCTACCTCTACTCCTAAGGGGTGGCCAGAGCCGAAAAAGTAAGGAACTTGTATTTGATTGATTGTGTGTCCTTTACAATTACCGGGGTCCAATATTTATACCAGGAGCCTAAACATGAATCCTACTCGAGCACGACTCGTTATAATCTTCGGCATAGAAGAAAATATTCTTAATTTAAGATAACTTGGACCCTAATCTTTTCTTTTTATAGAGTCTGATATTGATGAGGACATCACTTCTTCAGAGGTACCCGCTGATCCTCCAACCGTCATGCAAGGTCCAATGACCCGGGCTCGAAAGCGATAACTCAATTTAGGGGTGAGCTCGTTCTAAGCGATACTTTTCATACTTTTGAGAATAGACTACTACCTAATGATGTTATCTTGCTTAGGAACAATGGAGAGGGTCAAGAAGGACTTAGAGGAAGTGGTGGAGGTGATGATGACCAGCAAGAATGTCCAACACAAGCCGGAGGCCCAGTCCAACAAGAATTCGAGTCTGCCTCGGCCTCCAGGACCAGTCTGCCTTAAACTGGTCACCCAGGACATATCCGGACTCTGTTTTCAATGATCCACATATGGATGGAAAGCTAATTTGATAAGGAAGCCAATCCAAGTGGTTCCACATCAAAAGCTGTTCGGAATCAATAGGAATTGTCAAAACAAGTCAGTGTCCAGAATCTGCTAGGGTGCTGCGACACCGTCTTTTGGTCCGTTGGACCATGTATCGAGTTTGGGCCCATTAGGGGCGCGTCCAGGGGTCTTGCATGACCCTAGAGTCTTCATAAACAGCCGCCACCCCTCCATTAGGGTTCGGGTTTTGCTTAGATTATTCTGTCAAGAAACAGTTTCGCCGTTCATCGATTTGTGAGACCCCAACTTCGTGAGATAATCTTTCATCTGCAATTTGGTTGTGTTCTTTCTTGTTCTTGCTTGTGTTCTTCGTTGCGCAGGCAAGGATTAGCCTTCTTGGTGAGGTCAACTTGGTCCGTTACTTGGTTGATAACCAGAGGAGCTGTGGTGATAAGATTGCAAGGTTTGATCTTTCGATCTGAAGCCAGATCGGTGTGTCATTCTCCGCCACAACAATAGTTACCATCACCTGACGGAAGATCAGGATCCCCGTCTCCATTAAGTGGTAATCAGAGCTAAGGTATACCGTTAGGTTCACATTTATTCCCATAGTCCAGTGCCATACTCGTTTTTCCTGTCCTAAAACCTTCCGCACCATAGCCTTTGCATATTTCAGTTTCAGAGTCCATCGTGTTGAGTTTGTGTCCTGATCAAGGTCTTGTTGCTGGTTAGGTCATGTTAGAGTCCAGTTCGTGTATTTTCCCCCATCGTTTCAATCAAATCTTTGCTGTTGTGACCAATTTTGCGCACATTCTTCCCGTTTTGTCCTCTAATTCGGAGCCAATTCTTAAAACTGGTCTAGTTTTCGCATACGGACTCTGATTTCGACGTTCCATATATTAAAATCAATAAAAAAAAATTGGATCCATCCATCCCCCACAATCTCGAGGTTCAAAATTTTTAGATTGGTCAAAAAGTGGTCACAAGATCCTCTTTTCGTGGTCACAAGGTTTTTGTCGATTTTGAGCAAGTTTTCTAAAAATTCCATAGGCCACGTCTTACACTTGTTTGATCTTATATTTTCTGTGGTTACTTCTTTTGTGCTCCTAAGTAAAGGAAAAATATCAAAAAAACAAAATAAAAAAGTTGAAATTTCCCAAAAAACAACCATAGTCCAAAAAATAGAAAAAAAAGAGAGGGGCACAAGAGGAATAATATCTAGAGGAGCACATAGAGAAGACCAAAGTGAGCTGTGTTTGCGTGTGCTGTCTGGTTCCTTGTTTGTGTTGTTGTTTCCATCCACTATATTTGTTTTCACACACCTGTCATCTTGCTATCCACCATACTTGCTTGTTTGTTACACACCTGGTACTTGCAGCATTTTAGACCAGCAACGAGAACAAGTACTTTGGACTATAATTCAGTATTACTTTCTGTTACTGACTTATGTGCCAGATATACATATTACTCTTTGTTTGCCTTCCAAGCTCCATAAATTCTTTAGATTAGTACAGAAAAAGAGCCTTGCAATCTCGGTACCACTACCTCATAGGTATCACGAACCAGCCACCGGTTGTACCGCCCACTACTTGCGTTGGTAAGAACTTTGTAAGAGCTTGGTAAGACGCTTCCACTTGCTATGAAAAGTGACACCACTACAACCACATAGTCATTTAGTAGGGATAACTTTCACCATTTGTTCCTGTTTTTGTGTTTACAATGGCAGGAGGTGATCAGACTGAAGATAACAATCCTAAGGGTTTCAACGAGTGTGTCAGCCAAGAGCAACTACAAGCTGTTGTAGAGGATGCCCAAAAAAGGATGAATGAGGCCATCAGGAAGGCCATCACTAACGCACTCATTAAGCTCAACATTAGCAATAGCATGGAGAGATTGGACAAACGAATTTCCACGCTAACCGACAAGGTTACTGAGTTGGAAACCTTTGTGGCGGGCAACAACGACGTCTCCGGTAGCAACACCGATGGTCAAGACATGGTGTATGATGCTAATGGGAACATAGGTCGAGCAGCTTTCCAACAAGAGAGATTACGACAACGTCTTCGCCGTAGCACGACAGGTATGGGTGGTGTCCACCACCACCGTCAAGGTAATAATCACCATGTGCCTGATGATCCTTATGCTAAAATTAAGTTCACAATACCATCTTTTTCGGGTCATTATGATGCTAAGGGATATCTTGATTGGGAGATGACGGTAGAACAAAAGTTTAGTGCCCACCTTGTACCTGAGCAGCATAGAGTTAGACAAGCTACTAGTGAGTTCAAGGATTTTGCCATTATTTGGTGGAATGGGCTACCTGCACAGGATGCTTTACCTGGTACGTGGGAAGAACTTAAGGTAGCTATGCATGATCGTTTTGTTCCTCCTTATCATAGAGACTTGCGTAAGAAATTGATGCGTTTAGAACAAGGAGATAAATCTGTACAGGATTACTATGGTGAGCTCCAAAAGGGATTGATGTGCTGTAGTGTTATGGAGGGAAACGAAGATGCCATTTGTCGTTTTTATTCGGGTTTGAGGCATGAGATTCAGGACATTGTTGATTATAAAGAATTTAACACTGTCAATTAGTTGTTTCAATTTGCTATGCTTGCAGAAGAGGAATTGCAGGGGTGTGAACAGCAGCGCAAGAGCAAGGTCAGCACCAGCACATACATGCCACGCTCGGCACCATCTTCGGGGCTGACCAAGCCAACCACTTTTCGGGTGCCTCCACCAGCGAGCAAGCGACCAACAACCTCTAGAGTTTCCGCTACACCTAAGGCACCTCCCGCAAGACCTTCAGATTTAGGTAAAAATTCTTTGCAGGTGCCTACCAAGAGTTCCTCATCCGTTGCATCGATGGGATGCACTTCGGGTATTCAGTGCCACCGCTGCCATGGCATTGGCCATGTGCAGAAGGACTGCCCAAGTCAGCGGGCATATATTGCTACAGAAGATGGTTACATCAGCACCTCTGACATTGAGGATGAAGACGACCAAGATGCAGATGAGGAGGACGGGGAAGTCCTTGGTGATGAGGTCATGGCATCCTATAGGAGCATCATTGTACAGTGGGTGCTCAGCTCACAAGTCCAGCAACCTGAGAAGCTACAACGCCATAACTTGTTCTAGATTTTCTTTGTCATCAGCGACCATCGAGCATGTGTCATTATTGATGGAGGTAGCTACAACAATTTGGTGAGTTCTGATTTGGTCAAGAAGCTTGGCTTGACCACACGCCCACACCCACATCCATACCATATTTAGTGGCTAAATGATTCTAGTAAAGCAAAGATAACACAAACTTGCAGAGTTTCATTTTCCATTGGTTCTTACGCTGATTCTATTGATTGTGATGTGGTACCTATGCAAGCTTGTTCACTCTTATTAGGTCATCCTTGGCAACATGATAATGATGCTACACACCATGGTAGAAGTAATAAATACACTTTTGTGCATAAAGGAAAGAAAATTACTTTGGTACCTTTGACCCCTGCTCAAATTGTACAAGCTGATAGAAAACGCGCTGCTAGTTTGAATGATGTTCAATCTGAAAATCAGCAAGTTGCTAATTCTATTTTCCCACCTAAAAAGGATAAGTCTACATCTATTTCTAAGCCTGAGGAGATTAAATTGAAGGGGGGTGTTATGCTTGCAACAAAATATGACTTTGCTGAAATTTCTGATGATGATATTTGCTATGCTTTGGTATGTAAACGAGCTATATTTTCGCTTGATGATATTGTTAGCTTGGTACCTCCTGCTGTCACTAACCTTTTGTAGGAGTATGAGGACATTTTTCCAGCTGAGATACCCCTGGGGCTGCCACCTATGAGAGGGATAGAGCATCAAATCGATTTGATTCCGGGAGCGACCTTGCCCAACTGAGCTGCCTATCGAACCAATCCTGAGGAGACTAAGAAAATTCAGTGGCAAGTCCAAGATCTTTTGGACCGTGGGTATGTACGTGAAAGCCTTAGTCCTTGTGCCATTCCTGTACTTTTGGTTCCTAAGAAAGATAGAACTTGGCATATGTGTGTTGATTGTAGAGCTATCAATAATATTACTGTCGATGGGGAACCCTACGGGCCCCCCCATAGACCATACTATAGGGAAGTGGGCCTTGGTAACAAGGCCCACAGCCCAATCGTCAAGAAGAACACAGAGCAAAGCAACGTGCAAGACCAAAACTCCAATTCGGACTATACAAGGAAAGGCGCCCGAAGCATAGCTTAGGATTCTGACCTTGTATCCGAGTAGAACACAAACAACTCCTCTCAGCACCTGGACTATAAAGGGCTGGTGAGGATATCCCTTGTAAACGACTAAACACACCCAATACTCAAAGCAACATGACTCAAACAGGCTAACGCCAAACTGGACGTAAGGTTATTACTCGACCAAGTTGAGGGCCCAAACCAGTATAAATCGTGAGTCTCTTTGCGTGACCGCCGAGTTCCACTATTCGTCGAAGCCTGAACAACTGTCCCGGGTACCCCCATGGCAGGCTATCGGTGGTAAAACATTGACAATTACTACTCGGTATCGTCATTCTATTCCTAGGCTAGACGACATGCTTGATGAGTTGTGTGGTTCTATAATTTTCACTAAGATTGACTTGCGAAGTGGCTACCACCAAATTAGAATGAAACTTGGAGATGAATGGAAAACTACGTTTAAAACCAAATTCGGGTTGTATGAGTGGTTAGTAATGCCTTTTGGTTTGACAAATGCACCTAGCACTTTCATGCGCTTAATGAATGAGGTTTTAAGAGCTTTTATTGGTCATTTTGTGGCAGTTTACTTTGATGATATATTGATTTACAGCAAGTCTTTTAATGAACATATGGATCACTTACGTGATGTTTTTAATGCTTTACGTGACACACGTTTATTTGGTAACCTTGAGAAGTGCATCTTTTGCACGGATCGAGTTTCTTTTCTTGGCTATGTTGTAACTCCACAGGGAATTGAGGTGGATGAGATGAAAATTAAAGCCATAAAGAGATGGCCGGTTTCCCAAACCGTCACACAGGTGAGGAGTTTTCTTGGTCTTGTAGGCTTCTACCACCGCTTCGTCAAAGATTTCAGTACCATTGCTGCCCCATTGCATGAGTTGACGAAGAAAGGGGTGGTGTTTCATTGGGGAGAGGTACAAGAGGAGTCCTTTGGTACTTTGAAGGACAAGCTCACACATGCACCATTGCTGCAACTTCCAAATTTTGGTAAGACTTTTGAGCTAGAATGTGATGCTAGTGGAGTTGGCATTGGTGGTGTTTTGATGCAAGATGGTAAACCTGTTGCTTATTTTAGTGAAAAATTGCATGGTCCTGTTCTTAATTATTCCACGTATGATAAAGAATTGTATGCACTTGTTCATTCTTTAGAGACGTGGCGTCATTATTTGTGGCCTAAAGAATTTGTTATTCATTCTGATCATGAATCGCTTAAGCATCTTCGCTCTCAAAATAATCTGAATTGTAGGCATGCTAAATAGGTTGAATTTATTGAATCTTTTCCTTATATAATCAAACACAAGAAAGGGAAGGATAATGTGATTGCTGATGCTTTGTCTAGAAGATATACATTGTTGTCCCAACTTGATTGTCGGATTTTTGGTCTTCAATCCATTAAAGAACAATATGCGCTTGATCCTGATTTTAAGGATGTGTTTCTTAATTGTAGAGAGGGACACACATGGAATAAGTTTATGATTAGCGATGGGTTTCTATTTAGAGCTAACCGCCTATGTATTCCAGTTGGTTCCGTTCGTCTTTTGTTGTTGCAGGAGGCACATGGAGGCGGATTGATGGGACATTTTGGTGCCATGAAGACGGAGGAGGTGCTGTCCACACACTTCTTTTGGCCAAGGATGAGGCGAGATGTAGAGCGGTATGTGGCTCGGTGTGCCACATGTCAAAAAGCTATGTCGCGGTTGAATCCACATGGTTTGTATATGTCTCTTCCTGTTCCTTCTATTCCTTGGGCTGATATATCTATGGATTTTGTGTTGGGTTTACCAAGGACTAAGAGGGGGAGGGATAGTATTTTTGTGGTGGTTGATCGTTTTTCTAAGATAGCACATTTTATTCCTTGTCATAAGAGCGACGATGTTGTTCATATTGCTGACATTTTCTTTCAAGAAATCGTTCGCTTGCATGGTATGCCTTCTACTATTATTTCAGATCGCGATGCAAAATTCTTGAGTCATTTTTGGTGCATGTAGTGGAATAAATTGGGGACCAAGCTGCTGTTTTCTACAACATGTCATCCCCAAACTGATGGACAAACTGAGGTTGTGAATCAAACATTGTCCACCATGTTGAGAGCCATTTTGAAGCGCAATTTGAAGATGTGGGAAGAGTGTTTGCCGCATGTGGAGTTTGCATATAACAGGGCAGTACATTCCACCACCAAGGCAAGTCCTTTTTAGGTAGTGTATGGTTTTAACCCCCGTGCTCCTATTGATCTCTTGCCTTTACCTACCACTGAGAGAATACATAGTGATGCTAGAGAGCGTGCTGATTTTATTCGTAAGTTGCACAAAACAACTAAAGCAAATATTGAAAGAATGAATGAAAAGTATAGAATTGCTGGTAGTAAAGCTAGAAAAGAGATTAAACTTGAACCGGGTGATTTGGTTTGGTTACATTTGAGAAAAGATAGATTTCCTGAGCTGCGTAAGTCTAAATTAATGCCAAGAGCAGCTGGTCCTTGTAAGATCAATGAGAAAATAAATGATAATGCCTACAAACTTGAATTGCCACCTGAGTTCGGAGTTAGTCCCACCTTTAACATTGCAAATTTGAAACCTTATTTGAGAGAAGAAGATGAGCTTGAGTCGAGGACGACTCCAATTCAAGAGGGGGAGGATGATGAGGACATCACTTCTTCAGAGGTACCCACTGATCCTCCAACCGTCATGCAAGATCCAATGACCCGGGCTCGAAAGCGACAACTCAATTTAGAGGTGAGCTCGTTCTTAAGCAATACTTTTCATACTTTTGAGAATAGACTACTACCTAATGATGTTATCTTGCTTAGAAACAATGGAGAGGGTCATGAAGGACTTAGAGGAAGTGGTGGAGGTGATGATGACCAGCAAGGACGTCCAACACAAGCCGAAGGCCCAGTCCAACAAGAATTCGAGTCTGCCTCGGCCTCCAGGACTAGTCTGCCTTAAACTGGTCACCCATGACGCATCTAGACTCTGTCCTACAAGAATTCGAGTCTGCCTCGACAGACTTGCTCTTATTCTTGCTCTTGTTCTTCGCCACCATCTCAGAAAAGCAAAGACAAGATTTGGACGGAAATAGCAGGGGATCGAAGGCACAACGGAGCTAGGGTTTTGACTGAGATTGGGGAATTTTTTACAGCAAAGGCAAGTTAAGCCAACAGTAACAGAGCAGTTATCTTTATACAAGGTAAATACGTGGCCCAAAGTATGCGGTCGCCAAAGGAAGGCCCTTCAAAGTTACTGTTACAGCAATAATTACAGTACGCACCAGAGAAGAGCAACGGTCCGTTCACACCACAACGGCTATCAATCCGTTCACAAGAAAGTTATTGAGAAAATAATATACTACAAGTCGGGTACGTTTACACAGAGGCAACCGAAACAAAAAGAGCTCGGACACATCTCCAAACAAGTCGGACAACAACTCAGACAATATAATCTTTTATTCCTCTGATCAAGAAGATACTGGGATTACAACAAAGTACAAGATCTGATAAATTCAACAAAGAAAGCAAAGGAGATCATTCTAGAGTGGTAGCAAAGAACCCAGTGGAATTAGAGGTTGCAACCCTACGCACCAAGATTCGATATAACTAGCAGAATAAACACAACCTAGATACATCACAACTACAGAGGATGAAACAAATCCTGGGTTATGAACAGGGAGGCAACCACGTGCTGGACGAGCACACTGATATAGTCACCTCCAAACCAAGACCAGCAAACGACAAAGACCAAAGGAGTACAAATCAAGAACCTTCTACCGGCTTCTTCTCAACAGAGAAGAACCTGAAGAAGGCTCGGGGGCTGCAAGTACCCACCATAGAAAAGCACATTTTTAATTTTTTGACCCTCCAGCCTTTTTGTACCAAAAACAAGAGGCTCGGGGGCTACACTCAATGAGTGCAATTTTTTGCAAAATTGCACTAGCTGCACTCAAAGGAAAAGACCTCGGAGGACATCAAGACAGAAAGACCCTCTAGCTTTTTGTGCCAAATAGCCAGAGGCTCGGGGGCTGCACTCACTGAGTGCACTTTTTTTAGCAAAAGTGCACATCAGTCAGAAGAAGAATCAAAGAAGACCATCTCAAGATTTCACTTCAAGAAGAACCCGGATCAAGTCTACAACAACTCAGCCCTTGAAGCTCAATCATGAAATGCTCGGGGGCTTGTCGATGGGGAACCCTACGGGCCCTCCATAGACCATACTATAGGGAAGTGGGCCTTGGTAACAAGGCCCATAGCCCAATCGCCAAGAAGAACACGGAGCAAAGCAACGTGCAAGACCAAAACTCTAATTCGGACTATACAAGGAAAGGCGCCTGAAGCATAGCTTAGGACTCTGACCTTGTATCCGAGTAGAACACAAACAACTCCTCTCAGCACCTGGACTATAAAGGGCTGGTGAGGATATCCCTTATAAACGACTGAACACACCCAATACTCAAAGCAACACGACGCAAATAGGCTAACGCCAAACTGGACATAAGGTTATTACTCGACCAAGTCGAGGGCCCGAACCAGTATAAATCGTGAGTCTCTTTGTGTGACCGCCGAGTTCCACTATTTGTTGAAGCCCAAACAACTGTCCCGGGTACCCCCGTGGCAGGTTATCGGTGGTAAAACATCGACAATTACTATTCGGTATCGTCATTCTATTCCTAGGCTAGACGACATGCTTGATGAGTTGTGTGGTTCTATAATTTTCACTAAGATTGACTTGCGATGTGGCTACCACCAAATTAGAATAAAACTTGGAGATGAATGGAAAACTGCGTTTAAAACCAAATTCGGGTTGTATGAGTGGTTAGTAATGCATTTTGGTTTGATAAATGCACCTAGCACTTTTATGCGCTTAATGAATGAGGTTTTAAGAGCTTTTATTGGTCATTTTGTGGTAGTTTACTTTGATGATATATTGATTTACAGCAAGTCTTTTAATGAACATATGGATCACTTACGTGCTGTTTTTAATGCTTTACGTGACGCACGTTTATTTGGTAACCTTGAGAAGTGCATCTTTTGCACGGATCGAGTTTCTTTTATTGGCTATGTTGTAACTCCACAGGGAATTGAAGTGGACGAGATAAAAATTAAAGCCATAAAGAGATGGCTGGTTCCCCAAACCGTCACATAGGTGAGAAGTTTTTTTGGTCTTGCAGGCTTCTACCGCCGCTTCGTCGAAGATTTCAGTACCATTGCTGCCCCATTGCATGAGTTGATGAAGAAAGGGGTGGTGTTTCATTGGGGAGAGGTACAAGAGGAGTCCTTTGATACTTTGAAGGACAAGCTCACACATGCACCATTGCTGCAACTTCCAAATTTTGGTAAGACTTTTGAGCTAGAATGTGATGCTAGTGGAGTTGGCATTGGTGGTGTTTTGATGCAAGATGGTAAACCTGTTGCTTATTTTAGTGAAAAATTGCATGGTCCTGTTCTTAATTATTCCACGTATGATAAAGAATTGTATGCACTTGTTCATTCTTTAGAGACGTGACATCATTATTTGTGGCCTAAAGAATTTATTATTCATTCTGATCATGAATCGCTTAAGTATCTTCGCTCTCAAAATAATCTGAATCGTAGGCATGCTAAATGGGTTGAATTTATTGAATCTTTTCCTTATATAATCAAACACAAGAAAGGGAAGGATAATGTGATTGCTGATGCTTTGTCTAGAAGATATACATTGTTGTCCCAACTTGATTGTCGGATTTTTGGTCTTCAATCCATTAAAGAACAATATGCGCTTGATCCTGATTTTAAGGATGTGTTGCTTAATTGTAGAGAGGTACGCACATGGAATAAGTTTATGATCAGCGATGTGTTTCTGTTTAGAGCTAACCGCCTATGCATTCCAGTTGGTTCCGTTCGTCTTTTGTTGTTGCAGGAGGCACATGGAGGCGGATTGAAGGGACATTTTGGTGCCAAGAAGATGGAGGAGGTGCTGTCCACACACTTCTTTTGGCCAAGGATGAGGCGAGATGTAGAGCGGTACGTGGCTCGGTGTGCCACAAGTCAAAAAGCTAAGTCACGGTTGAATCCACATGGTTTGTATATGCCTCTTCCTGTTCCTTCTACTCCTTAGGCTGATATATCTATGGATTTTGTGTTGGGTTTGCCAAGGACTAAGAGGGGGAGGGATAGTATTTTTGTGGTGGTTGATCGTTTTTCTAAGATGGCACATTTTATTTCTTATCATAAGAGCGATGATGTTGTTCATATTGCTGACCTTTTCTTTCAAGAAATCGTTCGTTTGCATGGTATGCCTTCTACTATTATTTCAGATCGCGATGCAAAATTCTTGAATCATTTTTGGCGCATATTGTAGAATAAATTGGTTACCAAGCTACTGTTTTCTACAACATGTCATCCCCAAACTGATGGGCAAACTGAGGTTGTGAATCAAACATTGTCCACCATGTTGAGAGCCATTTTGAAGCATAATTTGAAGATGTGGGAAGTGTGTTTGCCGCATGTGGAGTTTGCATATAACAGGGCGGAACATTCCACCACCAAGGTAAATCATTTTCAGGTAGTGTATGGTTTTAACCCTCGTGCTCCTATTGATCTCTTGCCTTTACCTACCACTAAGAGAATACATAGTGATGCTAGAGAGCGTGCTGATTTTATTCGTAAGTTGCACAAAACAACTAAAGCAAATATTGAAAGAATGAATAAAAAGTATAGAATTGCTGGTAGTAAAGCTAGAAAAGAGATTAAACTTGAACCGGGTGATTTGGTTTGGTTACATTTGAGAAAAGATAGATTTCCTGAGCTGTGTAAGTCTAAATTAATGCCAAGAGCAGCTGGTCCTTATAAGATAATTGAGAAAATAAATGATAATGCCTACAAACTTGAATTGCCACCCGAGTTCGGGGTTAGTCCCACCTTTAACATTGCAGATTTGAAACCTTATTTGGGAGAAGAAGATGAGCTTGAGTCGAGGACGACTCCAATTCAAGAGGGGGAGGATGATGAGGACATCACTTCTTCAGAGGTACCCGCTGATCCTCCAACCGTCATGCAAGGTCCAATGACCCGGGCTCAAAAGCGACAACTCAATTTAGAGGTGAGCTCGTTCTTAAGCGATACTTTTCATACTTTTGAGAATAGACTACTATCTAATGATGTTATCTTGCTTAGAAACAATGGAGAGGGTCATGAAGGACTTAGAGGAAGTGGTGGAGGTGATGATGACCAGCAAGGACGTCCAACACAAGCCGGAGGCCCAGTCCAACAACAATTCGAGTCTGCCTCGGCCTCTAGGACTAGTCTGCCTTAACCTGGTAACCCAGGACGCATCCAGACTCCGTTTTCGATGATCCACATATGGATGGAAAGCTAATTTGATAAGAAAGCCAATCCAAGTGGTTCCATGTCAAAAGCTCTTCGGAATCAATAGGAATCGTCGAAACAAGTCAACGTCCAGAATCTGCCAGGGCGCTGCGACACCGTCTTTTGGTCCGTTGGACCATGTATCGAGTTTGGGCCAATTAGGGGTGCGTCCAGGGGTCTTGCACGACCCTAGAGTCTTCATAAACAGCCGCCGCCCCTCCATTAGGGTTCGAGTTTTGCTTAGATTATTTTATCAAGAAATAGTTTCGTCGTTCATCGGTTTGTGAGACCCCAACTTCGTGAGATAATCTTTCATCTGCAATTTGGTTGTGTTCTTTCTTGTTCTTGCTTGTGTTCTTCGTTGCGCAGGCAAGGATTAGCCTTCTTGGCGAGGTCAACTTGGTCCGTGACTTGGTTGATAACCAGAGGAGCTGTGGTGCTAAGATTACAGGGTTCGATCTTACGATCTGAAGCCGGATCGGTGTGTCATTCTCCGCCATAACGATAGTTACCATCACCTGACGGAAGATCGGGATCCCCATCTCCATTAGATATGTAGTTTTCTGGCGCCAACCGTAGCTCATCATCGCTATCTGCTAACGTCATCCAAAGAGATCTGATTTCAGAGTCGTATCTGAATCAGCTGATATCGATCCTTATGCAATCGATTCCTCGATGGGCACAATTTTGGAAGCCTTCGAATTCCCGCGTTCTTCTCCCAAATTTTGGTGTAAACAGCAGGGTGCCAAGGCCACACAAGACCATAGAAGCACGGCCGCCGATCGCCACGCCCATCATTTGTCGCCTACTTCATTGTTGACTGTTTGACCCTTGGAAAATCCCCATTCTCAAATCCAAATTCCATACCGGATCTAAAATTCTATGAATGATTAATTGATTAGGTTAATCTATAGAGCCACAATGAAGAGGACCAAGACATTAAAATCTTTGTTCTCTAGCTTCACCAATTAGGTCTAATAAGCGGTTGGGTTGAAATGTATTCAAATAGAGGTGCTAATTCGCACGATGTAGCTTCTTGTTGCATTAAACCACTTACAACAATTTAAGTTAATTTTTCTAAAATTTTTAGGTGTGAACACGAGGTTTTAGTTATATTGTCTAGCTTTTGATATGGGGTCCATATCATAATCTTGCCCATGCAAATTGGTACAAAATAACTTTATCTCACTTTGAATTACTTCCAATAAATTTTAGTCAATTTTGTTAAATTTTAAGGTGTAGACGTAAGTTTTAGTTCTAGGGTCCAACTTTTAATGTTTACCTCATATGTTGATCTTGTTGTGCAAATTGGTACAGAATAGCTTCATGTCAGTTTGAATCACTTTCAATAAATTTTAGTTAATTTCATGAACATAATCTATTAGTTTCAAGGTCTAGCTTTTGATTGAGGTCCACATATACTCGCTAATTTGCACAAAGTAGAGGTGAGCATTTCTCAAGCTGGACAAAAAAGTTCAAGGTTTTTTTTTACTAAAAAATAGTGCACTAAATAACTTTTTTTTTGTTTTTGGCTAGGCCTAGACATTTAGGCGGACCGCCCACAATTGTGCTGGAGTGAGATGCCACGAGAAAAAGAAAAAAATATTCCTTTGTCACTTTTTATCTTTCATTAAATATTAATATTTATAACATAATTAATATCATTAGTATAACAAATTTATTTAGAGTTTTGTGTAGCTGCATGTCGTGTGCAATCATTGTGTAGGGTAGAGGACGGATGGCAATGGCAAGACACCGGCGATATGCCGATATCTGCTCTGCCCCCCAGCCTACGCCTCCTCAAACTTTTCCCCCCGCCGGCCACGACCACGGCCACGTCGACGTCCAAATTTTTTAGTTTTTAGCTTTTTAAAAAAAAATCACAAATATAAGATATGATTTCAAAATCTGGACTCTTAGCTCGGCGCCATCGTTGCTGGCGTCGAGATTACACGTCTCGGCGTCATCGTTGCTGGCGTCGAGGTCTTGGGCTCGACGCAGACGTGACGCTGACTTAGCAGGTAGCTCGGCGCCGTAGATCCTGGCGCCGAGCTCGGCGCCGTAGTTCCGGGCACAGTCCTCCTCCTCCAGCACCCCAAGTCAGTCGCGGTGCTCTCGCGGGTGCAGCCAGCAGGCAGAGAGGAGGCAGGGAGGAACAACTCCAGGCAGCCGGCCGGCGGTTAGTTCGAGTTCGACATGGCCACGAGGCGCCAGCGCGAGGCCACCGCTCCTCCTCCTCTCCAGGCTGCGAACGCAGGTGCGTATATATACACAATAATCGTCCAATCGGGTTGGTCTGATTCTGATCCGTAACCGGGAGGATCGCGCGCGGCTTATTTGTTTCTCTATTCCGTGTGATTTTCGAGTCCGTTCGCTGTTATGGTTTAGAGTATCTCCAAGAGTATCCTATTTTTTCTCCCTAAGACACCATATTTTTCAACTCCTAAAAAGATATTAAGAGAGAAAAAAAGAATAACATCACCAATAACTTCTAATAAATCACTTAAAAAATTCAAATCATCTCCACACTGGTGGGCACGAAACGGGTCCCCATGCCGGTGTTGGCGAGGAAGCCCTGCATCGGGGGCGGCGAACTCCTGCGATCGGCGACGGCGGCACGAGATGCTCGCTCTGCTCTTCGTCAGTGGCGACGGCAGCCGCTGGGGTCTTGTCGTACTCGACGATCGGGGTGCCGGTGTCCGTGGCGTCGGCGCCGGGGACCACGGGTTTGTTGCTAGCCCAGTACTCGGTCACCTTCCTCTTGAACTCCGTCACGTTGATCCTCAGCCACGGCTCAGCCGCGCCACCGGGCAGTCCCGCAGGTCCGTCGCCGAGAACTTCTCGATCGCCCTTTGCCCGCTACCCTGCAGCAGTGCAACATGCGACACCGGGGATCAGCAAGAGATACATGGCGTCGCCGGCATGTACGGATCGGTGGTGCTTGCAGTAATCACGTATTGAAGGGTCTCTGTACCGCTACCAACGGCGGCGGCGTCCACGACGGGCACCGTGGCCAGCGACGTCGCCCACATTGCCCTGATGGTGTCGATCACCTTGGTGCCGCCGGCAACTGCGATATCCTCCATCAGTGTGCTCGTCGGCGACGGAAACCTTCTCTGCATGGCGACACGAGATGGCGCGAAGCAAGAAGCCACGCCAAAATGACGGCGGCAAGAGAGAAATCGCGCGCGGCGGGGGGGGGGGGGGGGGGGGGGGGGGATACGCGCGACGGGAGCAGCGCGTAACTTTACGCCGGTTGGGGTGATTTTTCCCAAGTGCTAAAAGTTTGGGAGGATATATTAGGAATTGTTGGTGAGAGTTTTTTTTTTAATCTTGTTAAAAAACAAAGATTAGGAAGGCATTTAGGATGCTCTTGCTTAGGGTGCATTTGGGGTCGATAATCGATTTCGTAAATTCGCACTGCATGTCTGCATCCCTGCCTGCGGTGCGAAATGCCAAGATGCGAATGCCGTCCATGGATCAACTTCTCACTCAATATCTTTCCTGGGGATGAATACCATAGCTTCTGCCCGTCCTGCAGCAATGGAAGGTGACAGTCTCAGCAGGATCATGCGTGACAGTTTCAGCAGGATCATGGGAGATTTCCAAAGGTACTTTCGCAACTATCTCGCTGCTTTGTGTATTTTTGTTGGGTACTGAGATGTGTTCATTTGCACGGAAACCATATGTACCCCCTGTAGAACTTGAAGAACGTATTAATTGGCAACGGATGGGTAAACACGTTTTCTTTGATCCAGAAAGGTCCATGGTCTTGCTGCATGTGCATGAACACATTTATAGAGAGCATGCATCGGTACTTTGGCTAGTCTTTCAAACTGTTAGTCTTTACTTTACCAAGTCAAGTCCATTCTTTAGCGGTTGTCAGGCAAGTATGTTTATATTTTGCTACATAGCATCCAAATTTAACTCTTTAACTGTACTCAAGCTATCTCACATTGAGTTCCTTGTCTTTGTGATGAACAGGCTAGGTGCCGCGATTAACCAGCTTGACAGTGAGAGAGCTGAGAAAGAAGCTGAAGTCCAAAAGGTGATGGAGGAGCTTGAGAGTGAGAAAGCTCAGAAAGAAGTGGCTCGGAGAGGTAAGTGTATCCTCCACCACCTGTAATGCAAAACAGAAATGGGCCCGATAAGCTTAAATCAGAGGACTATTGGGCATGACGCATGAATAGAGCTTGTTTTTATGGAATGTCTGCTAGACCTTATAACAGGTTTGCCGAAAAAAGAAGAAGACATAATTGATGAAGTTGAACACAACAATACTAGATGAAAATAACAGAGCAACCAAATTGGCCCCAGCTTGGAAACCAAAGCAGCCCCCGAGCTTGGATCACATGTATCTTGGAAACCGCTCACGACGCGCACATGTTTCTGACTTTGACTAGCGAGGGCGCAGGATTGTCAAGACGATGAGGACCGAACCGATCATGACGCGCACATGTTTCTGACTTTGACTAGCGAGGGCGTAGGATTGTCAAGATCTAGAATCACAGACATCAGCAAGGTCCAATCGCGGCAGACATGGCGTCAAATCACGCACCGGCACGCACGGCAGTTTGCAGGCCGCGGTGTGTCGTCCGGATCCAATCCAACCGCCAGTGCCTGTGTCTACCTGAACCAGGGCGGCGAATTGACGAAAGCGGGTGGTGCGGCTGGACTTGTTCGCTCGGATCAGGTGAGCGAATGCGGGCTCAGATTCAGAACGAACGACCTCCACGGAGCCGGGGGCAGGGGCATATCAGATCAGACGACTCAAGAGGCAGCCCTGGGCGGGATGGGAATATGGGATCCTAGGACGGAGACGCCTGGAGAAGACGAGTGGAAGCTAGGCGCGGCAATGCGGGAGAGGTGCCGTACCTGCGCGCGCGCCGCACTTGGCAGCGCGCAGGAGGCCGATCTTCTTGAGGATGAAGCTGGCGCCGATGAAGGCGCTGGAGGCGACGGCGAGCGCCAGGCACTTGGTGTCGTCGGACACCGCTTCGGCGCCACAGATCGAGCTCGACGTTAGCATCTATGACGCTGAGCTGCCTGTCAAGTGTAATCTCGGCCCACCTTGGATTGGATCCGGACGACACATCGCGGCCTGCAAACTGCCGCGCCCTGCCGGTGCGTGATTTGACGCCATGTCTGCCGCGATTGGAGCTGGCTGATGTCTGTGATTCTAGATCTTGACAATCCTGCGCCCTCGCTAGTCAAAAAGTCAGAAACATGTGCGCGTCATGAGCGGTTCGGTCCTCGTCATCTTGTAGATTTTAAAATCTTATTTTCAGAGATATATTTATGAAAAAATTTAAAAAAAGACTAAAAAATAAAAATTTCGGCGGCCACGTCTCCCTCGCGTCGCGTCACCTGCTAACTTTTGTATAAAGGGCGCCCGTCGCACCGCGCTGTCTCTCACATCTCTAGCCTCCCTCTCCCTCCACTCCGGCCCGCTCCCCATTCCGATACCAGCGCACGGGCAGTCCAGTCCGGTTCACGCGCATGGAGTCTCTAGTGGCTGCGCTCCCCGCGGGCGGCGCGGCGGCAGCGGTGGCCGTCGGCGGGCTGGTGGCCGCTGCAGCGCTCGCCGGAAAGGCCGGCCTCGCCGGGCCCAAGAAACACCTCAACGCGCCCCCGGGTCAGTCACCCGACATGATCCCGCACTTTGTCTAATGCGGAGCCTGGCGTCCTGATCCTTATTAGTCCGGCTCCTTCTCGGCTGCATCGGTACAAACTGTTTTTTCTTATGTTCTTCTTGGGGTGACGGGGGATTTAATTTAAGAATAAATTCTTTCCAGCGTTCCGAATAATAATCACGTCCTACATTCACCTTTCTTTTTTTGCATAGAAAATTATAAATAAATTATTTCTTGCATTTCTTAGTGTGGTCGCTAATCCTAGAAAAAAAAACAAGGATATGGATTTTGATGCCATGTATACTGGACCACTACCGATTACCGAATCACATTCTGAGCGTGCCTGGGAATAGTTTAAGGTTGAGCTGTGCTAAACTATGCCTAAGGCCCCGTTAGTGCTCTCCATTAGTGCACACGTATCGGTATCACTGGATTACTACGCATGCTGCCCAACGTGCCTAACTGCCTAAATACTTTCAGTTCCAGAAATGAAATCCTGACCTCGAATTAGAGCAGTTTCTTAATCTGACAATAAGACATAATTTAAGCTAATGGTAGGGCGGTAGGCTGTGTGAAATTTACTGTTAGAGTAGGTAATGAGCCTATTGGGCCTGGGTTGGCGGTATAGCCCGCTATTATTAGGGTTAATTAGAGATAAGGGTCGCTTGCTTAACACTACTACAGAAACGAATTTGCGTTGCGTCACCAAAATAGCCTCCGTGGCGGGCACAATTTTTGCCCGCTGCGGTTAATGCCCATGATTTACCGAGGCGGATCTTTTTTTATTTACCGTGGCGGACGTTTTTGCCCGCCACGGTAAATCGATTTACCGTGGCGGGCGTCTTAAGATGTCCGCCATGGAAAATACCCTATTTTTCACGGCGGACATCTTAAGACGTCCGCCACGGTAAATCGATTTACCGTGGCGGGCATCAAATAAGGCCCGCCACGATAAATTTTTGGCCCAGTTCGGCGCCCAGGCGCAGCCCATACCAGGCTCATATATAAATACCAGAGCTTAGGGTTTCTACACTCGTCCTCACCCTCTCTCTGTCTCCCACCGAGCAGCCCCGCGCCGCACTCCTCCTCCTCGCGATAGCGCCGACGCGCTCTCCCTCCCCTCTCCCCCTTCCCTCTCCACCTCTCTCCGGCTCTCGCGGCGGCGGAAGGGGACCACACCTCCGCGCGTGGGGTCGCCCTCCTCGACAGCGGCGGGTCGCGCCCCCGGCTCGCGGCGGCGGCGGGTTGCGCCCCCTGCTCTCGCGGCGGCGGCTGGCCGTGCTCCCTTCGCGGGGTGGCGGGCCGCACTCCCTTCGCGGCGGCGGTGGCGGAGCTTGGAGCTCGAGGTGGTGCAGCGGCTAGGGTTTCAAATCCATCAGACCGGCTCGGTGAAGGTGTTGCTCACTGTCCCTTCTTCCTCTCTCTTGTCCTCTTGATGTTGCTCACTCTTCTTCCTTCTTCAGATCCGGTGAAGGGAGCCGCCGCGAGCCAGATCTGGGAGGTGGAGGCCGGTCACACCCATCTCTGGCGGCGGTGGGACCGTGTCTCTCCCTCGATGCGGGCCGACTGGATCCGGCGCGAGGAGGTGGAGGCGATCGGATCCAGGGACGACTACGACGACGACGCGAAGATCCCGGCGGCGCTAGGGTTTCGGGCTCTGATTGGGCTCGCCGGCGGGCTCGGGAAACGGGCAGCCGTGGGAAGCCCGGATCCATCGCCGGTGGGCTCGCCAGTGGGCTCGAGAACGGGCTCGCCGGCGGGCTCCTGTTTTTTTTTTGTTTTTTTTAAATGATTAACCGCAGCGGGCATCCTAACGTGCCCGTCGTGGTAAAAGTATATTTACCGCGGCGGGCGTGCCCGCCGCGGTAAATCGGTTAACCGCGGCGGGCAAGGCCGCCCGCCGCGGTTAAGCCATGATTTACCGTGGCCTCTAGGCCGCGGCGGACGGCTTTGCTCGCCGCAGAAAACCGAAAACGCCCGCCTCCAGTAAAGTTTGTGTAGTAGTGTAAGGGTCAAGTAAGCCTTGCTTGGAAGTCAAGTAAACCTCTCTATATAAGGAGAGGAGATGTATTAATCTAATCAAGCAAGAATTAAGAAGGAAATCCCTTCCCTCTTGCTCGGTCGTGGGCAAGGCCCCCTGCCGGCCTCCGGCCTCCCTCGCAGCCCTAGCCGCCACAATTATGGTCGTGAACAGCACCTGCTTTACTGTAGCACCACGGGTACTGTAGACCGCAAGTCGCCGCCTCTCCCTCAGCTCTCTCCCTCTCAATCCTAGCAGCCACAACATCCAGGCGCACCGAGAGAGGCGCCTGCTGCGCAGAGAGAGAGAGACGTCGGCTGCTAGTGAATGTCAGCCAACACCTTGGCGAAGGGATCCGACAGTGGCTCATCGGAACCTGGCATCGGGAACTCTAACTTGTAGAAAGTGGAGGGTGGGCGTCATGGCTGACACCCGGAGCTGCTGGTTCTAGAGCAAAAGGCTGCGGACAACGAGGCGTCGTGGTGGTGCTGCATGTTGCCGCCGTAGAGTAGAGGGGGCCATCAACGCCTCCATAGAAAAACCCCTCGGTGTAGGAGGGTTGCTATACCACCCCACCGTAGTGGATCATGGCGCCTGTGGTAGGGGCTGGGGCAACCAACGTCGTGGTCGCCGGAAACGTTGCCATCGTATACACCGGCCCTACAGTCGGGGCTAGGGCATAAGATGGGATCGGCGACGGGGAAGGCGGCATTCGTAATAGATGGATGGGCACGCCGGTTGCACTGGACTAGGGGCTCCCAGCAGGGAACACCGGCGGTAGGGAGGCCATGACCGATTGCGGCGGCGGTGGCGGTGTGGTGGGTGCGGTGGGGAGGGCAGCGGCTGCTGCGAGGCGAGGTAGGACTGCATCGTGGCCATGGAACGGGTCAGCTCGTGGATGGCCGCGGTCATCTGCTCCATCGACATTGTAGAGGACGGAGCGGGCGCCGAAACGGATGGCAGCAGCTGCGCAGCAGTGGTGATTGGCGGCGGCGGCGGTGGGCTGGTGGAGGTGGAAAGAGGGCCTGACATCGCTGATACCAGATTGTTATATGGCTGCTAGGATTGAGAGGGAGAGAGCTAAGGGAGAGGCGGCGACGGGCGGTCTACAGTACCCGCGGTGCTACGGTAAAGCGGGTGCTGTTCACGACCATAATTGTGGCGGCTGGGGCTGCGAGGGAGGCCGGGGGCCTTGCCCACGGCCGAGCAAGAGGGAAGGGATTTCCTTCTTAATTCTTGCTTGATTAGATTAATGCATCTCCTCTCCTTATATAGAGAGGTTTACTTGACTCCCAAGCAAGGTTTACTTGACTCCCAAACAAGCGACCCTTATCTCTAATTAACCCTAACACTAGCGGGCTATACCGCCAGCCCAGGCCCAATAGGCTCATGACGTAACATTTACAGTGAAATTTTTTTGATTCGTGGCTCACTTAACATGAACACAAGTGGTGAACAAAAGAGAAGCTTCCAGACATTTGTGAGTTGTGTAGTATATGGAGTGTGGAATACTGATATATTCACCTCTCACAGAGCGGGAGCTCTCTGCACTGGGTACGCCCATGGCCCACCTAATTCATTGGTGCAGATCAGATCAACATCAATCTTGATCTAGTTGGGCTGTCCATAACTGTGACCTTCCACCAACTGACGGCAACAAGTCAAAGTGATGTGTTTTTCTTCGTAAAAGTTATGCAAAGCAGTTGGCAGTCTTGAGATTTCCGTGTGCAGTGTCACAAGGAAATTTGATATTTCCTTCCTTCAAGAAAGAGATAAAATGGTACCACTGCCATAATGCCATGTCATTACTGAAACCCTCTATTTGCATTTGATTAAAAGGGTGATTTGTTCTGACTGAGGAACTGCCGAAAAGGAGCCTCCTGAAAATTCAGTAGTACCTTTTTGTAAGGCTTGCTCATGAATCAATTTTCCACAAGTTATTCTCCCTGCTTATTTCAGCTTCTTATTTTGATTTATAAACTGTCTAAGAATCAAATACAAAGTATTTTGTTCCTTGAATACTTTTAAATTATTATATTGTGTTGTGCCTAACTAAGGAAATATTTTACATTATTATATTGTATCCAAACCTTTGAAAAGCAGTTTCCTTGGTGTTGTTTTACCATAGTATTCCTGGCAGTAAGGTAAGTGAATAACACTACCAAGCTCCAGAAATATTCATGAATATATAAATAATTTATTAATGTAATTTGATATTGTATAGAAAAACTAGTTTGGGGGCAAGGATATGTTTATTTCCACGTAGAGACTCAAAAATAACAACAACATGGTACCAGGTTTAACATTTAATGAACCTATGTTCTTATCAAATATTACAGATTTTCTGTCAGGGTAAAATAACTAAACCCTCGAGTTATTTTATTTCTTTTCATGCAGCTGTCCCTGGTTTACCAATGATTGGCAATCTTCATCAGTTGAAAGAGAAGAAACCCCACCAGACCTTTACAAAGTGGGCTGAAATTTATGGGCCAATTTACACTATAAGGACCGGTGCTTCTTCTGTAGTTGTGCTCAATTCAGCTCAAGTAGCCAAGGAGGTTAGTTGGAAGTTGTGTGTTTTCATCTTTTGTGGTTCCTTAACTAATAACATTGTGATTGGCTACTATACAATATTTTTTCTCCTGAAGTTCGGGTAACAGATGACAATTGGACCTTTAGTGGTGTTACCATGATTATTGCATAATAAACTCCACACTTTTAATGTTGTCTCTTCTAGTATTTTTATTTGCATTACGAGTTTCTAATGGTGATCTCCTAAGTCAAACACTGATATGAGAGTTCTGTTTGCATCCTGAAACAAAATCTTTAACAAAAGAAAGACCATTTTACGACCCTGACATTGTGTGTTTTTATCGAATGCTGACATTGTATGTTTGACTCATTATTCAAAATATCAGCATAACATCAAATTCTCCCAACTGATGAAAATAATCAAGAAAAAATATTAAATTGTTTTATTGACATAGGGTGTAGTGTCATCTTTCATCCCCACAAAATTTGAAACCAAGACTAAACTTGTATGTGGAGCAATAAAAAAGAAAAAAATTAGGGCGTGAGCTGATCCAGTTTGAATAATTTGTGGTAGTAAATTGAGTCAACATTTTGTATGGGGGTTAAATGGAAAATTAAAATAGTTTAGATGGTATAATGGGCTTTTGTTAATGATAGAGTTGATGGCCAGGTCCGTAAAGGCTTAAATTCGGTCATCATCCTAGGTGCTTGGGCTATCTCCACAATCGGTGTGTTTTCGATGGCATTTTCCCTTTTCTGACTGGTGTTATGTCACTAGCTTTAGAGGAGTTGAGGTTTTGAAGTTTGGTTAGGGTTCGAGGTGTGTATTATCTCCTTGCCCTTGTGCCGGTTTGTATTTAAAGTTTTATTAGGCGCGCGAGTTTTAGTTCTACAGTGTTTTGTGTGTGGGTAACCCCTTTTTTGTTCTTAATATAATGATAAGCAGCTCTCTTGCGTGTTCGAGAAAAAAATTAGTATAAATGGATTTCCTTCTTTCTTTTTTTTGAAAACGCAGGAGAGCTGCGCTTCTTTGCATTATAGAGAGAGAAAAAAAAGATCCCCATACATCAACCCCACTCATACAGGGATCAGGTATGAGGGGGTTTACATCACACTGGCACTGGTCTAAAGGAAAGGAAAAAACAGCATGACCAGCCAAGACCAAAGCTAACTCAGATTGTGCCGCTAAGACCTAGGTTCTGCAACTTCTTGGCCCCAGCTTAGCACCAAAGGCTGTGCTCATCATTCAGCTCACGCAGTATTGAGTTAACTGAAGAAGAGGCACCCTCGAACACACAAGCATTCCTATGCTTCCAAATAATCCAAGCACCCAACATGATCAGAGAATTCACTCCTTTTTTGTGCTCCTTCGATACTCTTCTAATTGTTTTATGCCACCAATCAGCAAAACTGCGCTCATGTTGTCGGAGGACTGTCTCAACAAGGTTCAGGGGGGCGAGCACTCTGAACCATACTTGTCTAGCCACCACACAAGATGTTAGAAGGTGCTGAACTGTCTCATCTTCTTGATCACAAAGAGGGCACTTATCCGGATGAGGCAGTCCTCTCTTAGCAAGTCTGTCCGATGTCCAACATCTGTTTCTGATAGCTAGCCAAAGAAAAAATTTGCATTTGGCCGGGGCCCAAGATTTCCATAGTCTTCGCCAAGGTTCAAAGGTCACTGATCCATTGAAATAAGCTCTATAGCCTTCTTCCTATTTTAAAAGCTAATCTGATGTTATTCTGGCTATAATTTTTCTTGTGATGGAATGAGCTTTTTTGCTTAATAGAAATACCAGGATAAAAGTTATAGTGTTGTTGTAATATTGTTTCTTCTTACATTTGCCAAAACTAATATGACAGTTATTTTGGTCCTACATTTTACAGGCAATGATTGCAAAATTCTCATCAATATCTACTCGAAAGCTATCTAAGGCATTGTCAGTGCTCACCCATGACAAAACTATGGTTGCTACAAGTGACTATGGTGACTTCCACAAAATGGTTAAGCGTTATATCATGACATCCATGCTGGGTAGTTCTGGCCAGGTATAGGTTACAATTTTTACATCATACAATTGTAATAACTGTCAATCACGACTGAGGTCTAATAATGCTGTGATTGCACATAACATCAGAAACAATTTAGGGACACAAGAAACATGATGGTTGACAACACATTGAACACTTTCCACACATTGTTGACCGATGATCCAAATTCTCCTCTGAACTTCCGGGAAGTCTTCAAGAATGAATTATTTCGCTTATCCCTGATTCAGGTAAGTCTACATTTAGTGTGGTTGTTCATGATTGCTCCATAAATTTTTATTACCTTTGTTCATAAATAGATGATATCCTAGAGCTTGTGGTCAAACTTTAGAAACTTTGCCCACTAATACACATAAAAGTATTAAGATTTAGCACATGAAAATGATATTGTGGATTTGTCATCATCAAATTTATATAATCTTTTGCAAAGAAATAACTGTTGTCTATGTAAAGGAGGTAGTAGTAGCTTTCATGCATATCACGTTTAAGATTTAAGAACTTCACATTGGCCTGTATACATCATAGAATGTAATGACGGTTTGTTTATTATTATGTTTCTGAGATTGCCTGCTACAATTTCAGGCTTTAGGTGAGGATGTGAGTTCAGTCTACGTGGAAGAGTATGGGAAGGTTATATCAAAGGAGGAAATTTACCAGGCCACTGTGGCTGACATGATGATGTGTGCAATTGAGGTCGACTGGAGGGATTTCTTCCCATACCTCAGCTGGATTCCAAATAGGAGCTTTGAAGAAAGGGTACTGACTACGGAAGCTAGGAAAACTACAGTGATGCAAGCCTTGACCAATCAGCAAAAGCAAAGAATTGCACGTGGAGAGGTAACACAAAGGCATACTTCAACAATTTTGTAGAGAGAGAATATATAGAAAGGTTATTCTTGAGTTCTTAAATCAGTAAACTCCAACGCAGACTAGGATATCCTACCTGGACTTCCTGCTGGCAGAGAATACACTGACTGATGAACAGTTACTAATGCTGGTGTGGGAGGCAGTCATAGAAGCTGCTGATACTACTTTGGTCACGACCGAGTGGGCCATGTATGAGATTGCGAAGCACCCAGAAAAACAGGTAAGCACTGAAGCTTGTTTTTCACCTTGTAGAAAGACTGTTAACTACTTATACTACTTTGGTAACTGCATTTCTTTCGCACATCAGGAATACCTTTATCAAGAAATCCAAAAAGTCTGCGGCAATAAGACAGTTACCGAGGATCACCTGCCCGAGTTACCCTACTTGAACGCGGTGTTCCATGAGACCCTGAGGCGGCATTCTCCAGTTCCATTAGTGCCTCCAAGATTTGTCCATGAGAATACCAACTTGGCTGGCTATGAAGTTCCAGCCGGCACTGAGGTGAGCACAACAATGACCACTCACAGCAAGCTAAGTGTTGCATATATAATGTTGGCTGCTGGAAGGTGAGTTCTAACACAATTCACAAATATGCTAGATGGTCATCAATCTGTACGGATGCAACATGAACAAAAGCGATTGGGCCGAACCTGAGGAATGGAAGCCAGAGAGGTTTCTGGACGGGAGGTTTGAGGCTGCAGATATGTACAAGACCATGGCCTTTGGTGCAGGAAGGAGGGTCTGTGCTGGCAGCATGCAGGCGATGAACATCTCGTGCACAGCCATCGCCAGGTTTGTGCAAGAGTTTACCTGGAGGCTCAAGGAAGGTGACGAGGACAAGACTGACACCATCCAGCTTACAACCAACAGGCTTTACCCATTGCATGTGTACCTCACACCTAGAGGAAGGAAATGAGCATGAATTGTAGACAGGTTATTACTGTACTATTTCAGTACTTTGCTATTGCCTATGTATGTATGAAACTTTTGGATGAGAACTCTACGCTGTGGTAGTTTTATTTGGTCTTTGGTCTTTTAAAAAAAAGCCAGAAAGTTAAGTGTTAATAATACGAAGTGCATGTCATCTTCTGTATATTTCAGCTGTCTAGTTAGTACTCCCTCCGTTTCAAATAAAAATTATGAGATTTGTACAAGTCAAATTCGTTTAAGTTTAATCAAATTTGTAGTCAACTAGGTTCACTATGAAAATATATTCCGTTATTAATTTAGTGTTACTTATTTTTATATCATAAATGTTTATAGTTTCTGTATACTTTGATCAAAAACATATATGGAATATCCAATTTGGAGTCCAGACAAACAAAATACAACTTTTAGAAAATCATCCAGCAAAAACCAGCTTAGCCGGTTTTGGAAACTTATTCAAATTGAAGAATGGACTTCACCATTGCGTTCCACTCATCGAGATAGTAAAAAAAAACATATATAGATTGTCCAATTTTGGAGTCGGATAAAGAAATTACTCTCCTAGAAAGATTTCATTACATTCCGCGGAAACTGGCTAAACAGGTTTTCACAGCCCGAGGCTAAATCATGATTTTTCTTGTTGGTAACTCCTCTAATCTTGTTGTAAATAAGTTATATTTGATAACTCATGTGTTTCCAAGTTTTTCACATAAGTTATATGATATAAGTTATATATTATAAGTTACTACACATAAATTGTTGTAGAATGAAATTCTTCGAAACATATGCGAGTGGAGTCTAGTTCTGTTCATCTCATCGCGTACAACACCCCAGTGCAGACGGAATTAGAAATAAATACACCGTTTAGAAGTTATAGCAATTTAAAATAAATATTTTGTTTTTTTCAACCTTGCATCAGGCTTACATCATAGCCCGAATGCGCTTGCGCCAGACTGCGTGAAAAGTGAAGGTATGCGGGAATGATTTTTTTCCTTAAACGAAAAGTGATGGGTGTCGGATCTTTGATCGCTCGATGCGGAACTGAGTGAACGCTCGTGGAATATTGGCCCTGGTTTTTTAGTCGTTTCGTGTTTTTTAGTCCGTTTCGTTCTCTGTTCTTTTGGTTTTTTATTAGTCCTTTTGTGTTTTTTTGAGATTGTTTCCATGTTTTTTGTTTTTATTGTTTCAGGTTTATATTTCGTGTCCACTTTTTTTTGTCGTCGTTCGGACCGGTGTTTTTTTTTTCTTTTTTTCTCATCTGTTATTATTATTATTATTATATATATATATACCACTTAAAAAATACCAATCACTTTCATCAAAAAAAAATATTCGTGCGTCACAAATCCTCCTATGCCGATTCTGAAAACCAGAAGCCACACCAGGAACGTGGGAGCCAGCTGCGCAGCCTGTTGCTGCTGAGCGCCAGGAACGTGAGAGCCCTGACACGGGTGAGGCAGTGCCGGCCCTGGAGGCGCCAGAGGTGCGACGATCGAGGACCCAGGGGAGGGAGAGGCCTAGACCTAGGCATACTGTAGAGTCCAGCCCTATAATCCCCAAGCACTTTCAGGATCAGAGCGTCAAGCGCTTGCTTTCCTAGTCCGCGAGTCTACTGTGTACGCGAGTGCTCAGGGCAAAGGGTCACGATCTCAGGGCGTCACAGAGAGTCGAAGACGGAGCCACGCCGCGCCGCCGCCGACCGCCGCGGAGAGCTGGATACACGGAAACGACGCACTCACAGGCTCGACTCGACGACGACGCGATCAGGCGGATCAGCCGATCATCAGTTTATCAATCATCACTTCATCAGTTCATCAGCCGATCAGGCCCTAGCACCTAGGTATTTTTTTCCCATAATCGTTTTTAATCTAAATTAATTATTTCAGACTTCTAGTACTCCTACTCATATAGTCATGTTTTTCTTTTAATTTAGGTGTTAGAATCTTAGAATGTTATCTAAGAAATATTTGTTGGGATCTCGGAAAAGAAAACAGAAAAAACTAGAAGATCAATTTATTGAATCTGTGCTATACATAAGTGGACACTATTGATCTCAATACTGTCCTCGATGATTCTGCATCAAGAAGTATCCGAAGAAGTATCTTTTTATGAGAAGCAATAGATATTATGGAGTTCTATTATTCCTTGTGGTAATCATATTAGTTTTAGAAGTACAAATATACTATTATTTTAGTTTACCTTTCTGGAGTTCTATTCTTCCTTGTGGTAATCATATTAGTTTTAGAAGTACAAATATACTATTGTTTTAGTTTACTTTTTTTCGGTCACCAAGGGAGTTTTCGCCACATGAATTTTATTTGGCCTTCGTGCGATAATGTTTACAAGATATTTACATTTTGAGAGAAATGGAGTTTACATGTCACTCCTGGACTGTTTTAGTTTACATTGTTTCTCAATAACTATCAAATATGTTAAATTAAAAATATATCACTAGATTTATTTTTGCTTTGCAACAAAAATTAGCACATATATATTATAAGATATTATATGTGGTGGTGATCAAAATTCTAGGACCGGCACTGGGGTGAGGGCGGACGGGACGCCGCCGGTGAGGTTGTTGGAGCTGAGGTCCAGCTTCTGCACCACCGGGAACGTCGCCGTGTCCTTGCACGTCGGGTTGGGCGGCACCCCCAGACTCCATGACGCGGAGCAGCGTCTCCCGCTCGGCGGGGTCCGCGGCCGCGGCGACCTGCAGGAACAAGGCGAGGAGGGAGAGGAGATACAGGACGGCGGGGGCAGGGTGCCGGCGCCATGATGGCCGCGCTGGCCGCCCGTGTGGCTCTGCCGCTGGCGCTGCGCGCTCTGCTGCGGCTGCCGGGCGGTGGCGGTCGCCGCAGGAGAGCAAGTTGACTCGGATTCTGATCTACAATACATGCATGCCGTGTTTTTTTTTGGGGGGGGACGAAAGTGCATGCCGCGTGTTTGTTAGGGAATCAATGCAAAGATGGAAAGGTAATACACGTGTACATGAGACATGCATGTCGTGTTTGTTAGGGAATCATGGGTAATACACGTGTACATAAGATTTTGTCTTGTGTGCGTATTCTACTGGGACGACGATTAACCGAGTCGGATATGAGCGAAGACCGACACGGTGGGCAGCGAGAGCGAGGAACACACGGTGCAGCGACACATCAGAATACGTTCCACACTTCCACACTTCAGGGCCATAAAACGGGGAACACACGGTGCGGCGAGAGACACATCAGAATACAACTACAAATCCAGCACACGCACGCATCGGAGAAAGGTATCGATCTCTACCCGAACAGAAAAGGCCTGACTCACCGGATCTGAAACACAACCTCGAAACAAACATCATAAAACGTGACCATCTACGACGTGCCCCACGGGACACTGTCGTACGCCACCTACTGTTGATTGCCACTCTTTTCAATTTCATGCAATGGGATTGTCCAAAACATTTTCTTACATGTGAAGTCACTTGCTTACTTGTGAAGATAGTGATTTCGGCGAGCACTGGACAAAACTCATCAGGAAGGCTGTGGCGCTGCCGGCAGCAACCTCGCGTCCCCGGATACGAACAACCTCCGCGCCGTGGTGGTCCGTATCTGGCTAGCCGTTGCTGTGGCCTTCGGCGGCACGAGCAGGTAGTTCTAAAAATTATGCCTCCATGCAATGCACGGATATATATCTAGTAAACGTCAAAAGCAAATAATATATAACATCGTGGAATTTTAAACTATTGATTTTTGTCTAAGAAATAAAGATTTTCACCAATTATTAAAATAGATAGACTTATATGTTTTAGTAGATCAGCCGATGGTCCAACTATCAAACAACACTTTATTGTCTAATCCAGTCTAAGTCTAGAGACAAATTCTTCACCTCAACAACTAGCTCTTTGAGACTTTAATCAGATATCTTTATACATCCTCAAAAAAGGTCATAGAACTCCCATATTTTAACTATAGCAAATAAGAATTAAAGTTATGATATATTTATATCCTAAATATTTTTGTGCTTTGCAACTTGAGAAAAAATTTATCAAGGTTGCATTTTAATTCAATATAGGCTTAATAGGACATTGTCATATTATTACCAATTAAATTTTATTGTGAATGTCATGGTCATTATATTATAAATAAATAAATTATAACTTTTAAATTTTATAGAAAGGATGAAACAAAAATATATAGTATCGCCCCTGTCACCGTTTCCCATGAATATTTAATATTTTTCTGTAACGTACGGATATATTTGCTAGTTATTAATAAAGTCTTAATCCCTCAAGTTATTAATAAAGTTGTACTTGTTACCGACGGCCACAAATTCTGCGGCAGCCGAGCGGCCGCGTACGCCTCTCCTTCGCCTTGCATTCTGGTATGTATATATGTTTTTCATATATAAAAGGTCGTAATCATTCCTCCTATCTTGATTCTATTTATTTAAATCTTAAGGCAAATCACCATCACGCAGCACAGGGTCTCTGTTTACTTGGTTTCATAGCCGGCGTACGTTGCGTTGAACATTTGGTCAATTTACGACTTATATTAATCTATAAAAACGACTTAACCAATAGTAATAATATCACTAACCATACTGTAACACCACCACTACTGCAGATAGTATTTAACGGAGCAGCAACCAAGTACGCTATCAACGCTAACAGAAAAGCATATGAACAATAGCGCACAGTGGGATTAGGTTTATACCCTAGGGTGAGACTGCCGGTACCCGCGGACAGTGAGCCACCATCTTCTCCGTCGGTGGCATTGGTGCGGGCACCAGTCCTCCTCGTGTCCACCATGTTGCAGAGGAGGTCGCGTCGGGAAGCTTCTGCAGATGCGGTGTCGGAGCAGTAGCACGGACTCTCCTGTCAGGAAGCAGAAGCAGCTGCGGTGTCGGAGCAGTAGCACGGACTCTCCCGTCAGGAAGCAGAGGCAGAAGCACCTGAACAGGAATCTGCAGAAACGGTGACGGGGCAGCAGTCGCGCCGTGAAGCCGGCGCTCCCCAAAAACTATTCCCCGCCTACCAGTGCAGGTACGCTTGACGGGGGAAGTTCCGGAGGCTTGCTACCGAAGCTCCCTGTGCACGCAGGGAACTTTGGTCGGAGATGCAGACGAACAGCTCAACGCTCAGATGTTGTGGAGAGGAGGAAGAGGAAGAGTCGGGTCTGTCCCCCGCTGGACAGGGGCGCCCCCCCTTATAGCCGCGCCGTTCCCATCTGTCCGTTAGGCCCTGTCGGGGGAATGAACCTGGACAGGGTGGTTGGGCGTTGGGAGTTGGCTGTGGCGGCTAGGGTTTCGGTTGGGCCAAGCGACAAAACCAGGCAAAGCCAAGGCCAAGGCCACGGCCACGGCCTCGGCGCGCGTGGGCGGGCGGGTGACGCGGCTCGGCTCGGCTTGGCGGCGGCAGCGGCGCGCGCGTGTGGCCTCTCGGTTCTCCCTCTCAACTTGTCTATGTGAGAATCTTAAGACTCACTATTTAAGTTGAGAACCTTTTTAGTGAATTTCCCATGTGGTACTAATCACTTTTCCACTTAACAATAATTGTGGGCCTTTGAAGTTTATTTGATTAATTAGAATAAATAATGGGCCTGGCCCAAATTAATCTAACAATCTCCACCAAACTTCAGAAGTCCACAGTTAATGTCTTTAGTTCTGAGCTTGTTTGATATACCAGTGTTTCGATGGAGACTGTTAAGTTGAACATCCATCTAGAAAAGGAGTTTACACTCATTTATAACTAACCAATGGACTATGCCTTGAATTGACAGTTTTGTGCAAAGTGAGGCTCACTCGATTCCTTTACTGATACTAGGCTGCCTGTAGCATCTCCTCTGGTTGGAGCATATAAGTCATACTCCTAGCCTATTCATGAGTATTTAGAGATCACCCAAATCTCATAGATTGTGACTAGTAATCGAACTCACATAGGTGTGTTCCTTTAAGATGCCATGTAGGCCGACATCTTTGCTTCTCATTAAGCCACTCGGATCACATTGAGGTATTTACCAACCTACCATACAGATAGGAAGAGAAGTGCATTACTCAAGAGATTGACCTTTATTAAAAGGGTCTCTTCCCTCAGTCTACCCATAGCTTGTTTCACCATCCTAATTCACGGGATCTCCGATCACATAGGACAGGTTGCCACTACGATAGAACTTCATGCGGGTCTCAGTCCCATCTCACTCGATGCACTATCTATCACATTACGCGATAGTCCCTTAGTAAATTGATCTGCCAGATTTTTAGACGTATGGACATAGTCCAATGCTATTACTCCGGAGTTTCTCAATTTTCTGACAGATTTTAACCGCTGCTTTACATGCCTAGTGGTCTTCATGTTGTCCTTTGAACTGTTTACCTTGATAATTACTGTTTGGTTATCACAGTTCATAGAAATTGCGGGCACAGGTTTTTCAACCACCGGCAAATCCATAAGGAGCTCACGGAGCCATTCAGCCTCAATAGTAGCGGTATCAAGTGCTGCAAGTTCTGCTTTCATTGTTGACCTCGTTAAGATGGTCTGCTTGCAAGACTTCCAGAAAACAGCGCCACCTCCAAGTGTGAATGCATATCCACTTGTAGCCTTTAACTCATCAGCATCAGATATCCAATTTGCATCACAATAGCCCTCGAGTACCTTCGGGTACCCAGTATAGTGAATGCCAAAGCTCGACGTTCCCTTTAGATAGCGCAATACTCTTTCAAGAGCACGTCAGTGATCATCTCCCGGATTTGAAACAAACCGGCTTAATTTACTCACAGCAAATGAGATGTCAGGCCTCGTTGCACTAGCCAAGTACATTAGCGAGCCGATGATTTGGGAGTATCTCAACTGATCCCTCATTATTCTTCAGTTCTTTCTCAGGATCACACTTGGATCATAGGGAGTGGACACAGGCTTGCAGTCACTATAACCAAAGCGACTCAGTACCTTTTCCACATAGTGAGTTTGTACAAGTGTTACCCCACCATTTTCTCCCCTTAGTAGTTTGAAGTTTAGTATCACATCAGCCACTCCCAAATCCTTCATGTCAAAGCTCTTTGACAGAAAGTCCTTGACTTCCTCAATCACATTGAGGCTTGTCCCAAAGATTAGTATGTCATCCACATACAAGCACAGGATTACTCCTTCTCCCCCACCATAGCGGTAGTACACACATTTGTCGGCTTCATTCGCAACAAAGCCAGCAGATGTCATAGTTTTATCAAACTTTTCATGCCATTGCTTAGGTGCTTGTTTTAGGCCATACAAAGACTTCAATAATTTACACACCTTTCCTTCTTGACCTTCTACTACGAAACCATCAGGCTGATCCATGTAGATCTCCTCATCTAACTCTCCATTTAGGAAAGTCGTCTTAACATCCATCTGATGAATGAAAAGACCATGAGACGCAGCTAGGGCAAGCAGTACTCGGATTGTGGTCAATCGAGCCACTGGTGAATAAGTATCAAAGAAGTCCTCGCCTTCTTTCTAGGTATAACCCTTAGCCACAAGCCTTGCCTTGTACTTTTCAATCGTACCATCAGGCCTAAGCTTTTTCTTGAACACCCATTTACATCCTACAGGCTTGCACCCATAAGGACGATCAACAATCTCCCAAGTTCCATTGGTCATAATTGAATCCATCTCACTTCGCACTGCTTCCTTCCAATAGTCAGCATCGGGAGAGGAAAATGCCCCAGCAATGGTGCTTGGAGTGTCATCCACAAGGTATATAGTGAAATCATCACCAAAAGACTTTACAGTCCTCTGTCTCTTACTCTTTCGAGTAGCTCCACTATTATCCTCCTCAGGATTCTCAACACATGTTTGTTCAAGATGTTCTGTTGGCGCCACGGAGAAATCAACAGGTTTTTGACTAGATGTGCTAGGTACATTTCCTCTCATAGGAAATTCATTCTCAAAGAATGTAACATCTCTAGACTTAATCACTGCACCGACACGCATGTCAGGTACTCCAGAGCTTACAACTAGGAATCTATAGCCGACGCTGTGTAAAGCGTAACCGAGGAACACACAATCTATAGTTTTTGGTCCAAGTTTGCGTTTTTTGACGATTGGCACATTCACCTTGGCCAAGCATCCCCAAGTGCGTAGGTATGAGAGAGTCAACCTTTTCTTTTCTCATTCCTCGAATGGTGTTACTTCTTTATTCTTTGTAGGAACTCTATTCAGGACATGACATGCCGTCAATATAGCCTTACCCCACCATTCGTTGGAAAGTCCCGCAGTGTCTAACATGGCGTTAACCAAATCAGTTAGAGTGCGATTCTTTCGTTCGGCAATCCCATTGGATTGGGGGGAGTATGGAGGCGTCCTCTCATGAATAATTCCATGTTCCTCATAGAATGAATCAAACTCATGTGAAAAGTATTCTCCCCCATGATCAGACCTCAACCGTTTGATTTTTCTTTCCAATTGGTTCTCTACTTCAGCTTTATAGATTTTAAAATAATGCATTGCTTCATCCTTTGTTTTTAGCAAGTACACATAGTAAAATCTAGTGCTATCATCAATAAGAGTCATGAAATATTTCTTTCCTCCTTTGGTCAACACACCATTCATCTCGCACAGATCAGAATGAATGAGATCTAGCGGTGCCAAATTTCTCGCCTCTTTCACAGCATTGTGAGGCTTGCGAGGTTGCTTCGCTTGAACACAAGCATGGCACTTAGACCCTTTGACCAGATCGATTTTAGGGATTAATTTTAAACTAGCTCGTCATACAACCAACATTGATGTGACAGAGTCGGGAATGCCAAACATTAGACTCATCATCATTTCTCACATGGTTCACAATTTTATCACAAGAATCCATCAAAGAGAAGCGGAACAAGCCTCCGCTTTCATAGCCTTTTCCAACAAAGGTTCCATACTTGGATACAACACATTTATTGGACTCAAACACAAGTCTAAAGCCGTCTCTACACAATAGAGACCCACTAACGAGATTCTTCTTGATGGAGGGGACATGCTGCACGTTCTTTAGCTGCACGATCTTTCCCGATGTAAACTTCAGATTGATCGTACCAACACCAAGTACAGCAGCATGCGTACCGTTTCCCATCAGCAAGGAGAAACCTCTTTGTTCCTGATAAGAAGAAAACAAAGAAACATCAGAACATACATGAATGTTAGCACCCGTGTCAACCCACCACTTAGGCGAGAGACAAACTGAAAAAACTGTAGGTAGATGATTACCGTACCCAGATCCTCCAGATTCGCTAACAACCATGTTTGCGGTCTTCTTCTGCTTGTCCTTGCGGTCAGGGCACTCTTTTGCCCAATGGTCAGATGCACCGCAGACAAAGCAAAGACCCTTTTCTTTTTCCTTGCCCTTCTTCTTAAAAGTTGCAGCTTTAGGCTTGACTGCAGGCTTGTTTTTCTTCTTCCTCTGTGCGGCATGAAAGTTCTTCTTTTGCACCAGATTGACGCTAGAACCTTCCTCATGTGCTTTCTTGCCATGAGTGTCCTTTGCCCTAGCATTCTCCTCCACACCAAGAGTAGCAATGAGATCAGTCACACTGAACACTTGCCTCATGTGCTTTAGAGTAGTGGCAAAGCTCGACCAAGTAGGTGGCAGCTTAGCGATGATACCGCCGGCCACAAACTTATCAGGCAACTCACACTCATTGTTCTGGAGTTCCTTTGCCAGCATCTGTATCTCATGAGCCTGCTCTACTATAGATCAGTCATCGACCATCTTGTAGTCATAGAACTTCTCCATGATGTACAACTCAGTGCTAGCATCGGCAACACCGAACTTGGCCTCAAGTGCATCCCACATGTCCTTGCCAGTGTCCATATCCATGTACACTTGCACCATGCTTTCAGCTAATATGCTGATAAGAGCCCCCTTGAACAAGTTATCTGCCTCATTGAACTTAATCTCCTCATCGTGAGAGAAAGGAGGTTCAATGCGCTCTCTTGATCACGTGCTCACAACGCATACTAGTGAACCACAGCTTGGAACGGACACGCCACACTTTATAGTTGGATCCATCATCTTTCAATGGTGGTGGTTTTAGTGACGCAGCAAAACTAGCAGCCGAAAAAGACCTATCAAGTTTTTGGATTGTTGAACATTTGGTCAATTTACGACTTATATTAATCCATAAAAACGACTTAACCAATAGTAACAGTATCACTAACCATACTATAACACCACCACTACTACAGATAGTATTTAACGGAGCAGCAACCAAGTACGCTATCAACGCTAACAGAAAAACATATGAACAATAGCGCACAGTGGGATTAGGTTTATACCCTAGGGTGGGACTGCCGGTACCCGCGGACAGTGAGCCACCATCTTCTCCGTCGGTGGCATTGGTGCGGGCACCAGTCCTCCTCGTGTCCACCATGTTGCAGAGGAGGTCGCGTCGGGAAGCTTCTGCAGATGCGGTGTCGGAGCAGTAGCACGGACTCTCCCGTCAGGAAGCAGAAGCAGCTGCGGTGTCGGAGCAGTAGCACGGACTCTCCCGTCAGGAAGCAGAAGCAGCTGCGGTGTCGGAGCAGTAGCACGGACTCTCCCGTCAGGAAGTAGAGGCAGAAGCACCCAAACAGGAATCTGCAGAAACGGTGACGGGGCAGCAGTCGCGTCGTGAAGCCGGCGCTCCCCAAAAACTTGATTCCCCGCCTACCCGTGCAGGTACGCTTGACGGGGGAAGTTCCGGAGGCCTGCTACCGAAGCTCCCTGTGCACGCAGGGAACTTCGGTCGGAGATGCAGACGAACAGCTCAACGCTCAGATGTTGCAGAGAGGAGGAAGAGGAAGAGTCGTGTATGTCCCCCGCTGGACAGGGGCGCCCCCCTTATATCCGCGCCGTTCCCATCTGTCCGTTAGGCCCTGTCGGGGGAATGAACCTGGACAGGGTGGTTGGGCGTTGGGAGTTGGCTGCGGCGGCTAGGGTTTCGGTTGGGCCAAGCGACAAAACCAGGCCAAGCCACGACCACGGCCCGACGCGTCGCGCCGGCGGCGCGGCTCGGTTCGGCGCGCGCATGTGGCCTCCCGGTTCTCCCTCTCAACTTGTCTATGTGAGAGTCTTAAGACTCACTATTTAAGTTGAAAACCTTTTTAGTGAATTTCCCCATGTGGTACTAATTACTTTTCCACTTAACAATAATTGTGGGCCTTTGAAGTTTATTTGATTAATTAGAATAAATAATGGGCCTGGCCCAAATTAATCTAACACGTTGCAGATTGCACAACATCGTGGACTTCTTTACTTTTGGCTGGCTGGAGACGAGTTGAAGGCGCGCAACGGCGAGATCAAGGAGATTAGCATCAACACACATGACAGAGTTCGAGGCTGAAAGAAACTTCCTCTGGAGTCTGGACGGCGACCACACGAACAAGACGCGTCTGACTAACTTTTCCCATATCTCTCCCTTATTCATTGTCGAATGACTACGAATTGACAAATTGAGAATTCAATTAATATTCTTATTGCATTTAAATCGTTTTTAGAAAACACATGCATGAGTTTATTTTCTAGTAGAAGTATACTACGAGGTGTCCCGAAAGGGAGGAATACAGTAACTGAATTAGGACATTTCGCGTTCGGGCCTGAATATTGGAGTAATCCTATGCATTCGAAGTTAGATACTCCTACTAAGAACGTCTCCAACGACGAAACGCAAACGCAAAATGCGTCATCAACAGTGGTTTGCATCGTCGAAAATGCTGTCCAACGGAAGACCTAAACAGCCGACCGATTTTGCGTAGCAGCCGAAGGGAAAGGCAAATAAGCGTCTTCAGCAGCGGACGACACAAATCTCTGCCGCAAGACGACGCAAGAGCTCGAGCGCGAGCTCCGCCGGATCCGGGAGAGGGAGGGTCGGGGAAGAAGAAGGGGAGGGAGGGGGGCCGGATCCGGGCCGCGGGGGCGAGCTCCGCCGAGGCGCGGGCGCGAGCTCCGCCGGATCCAGGAGAGGGAGGGTTGGGGAAGAAGAAGGGGAGGGAGGGGGCCGGATCCGGGCCGCGGGGGCGAGCTCCGAGCGCCGCGCCAGCGCCAGCGCGCGTCGTCGTCGTCGCCGTCGCCATGCGCCGCGTGGGAGAGAGAGGAAGAGAGAAAGGCAACCGCGTGGGAGAGAGGATTTGCCTTCGTTGTTGGAGACGGAAGAATTTGGGTAGCTCCCTTGTTTCCTGTACGTGACCCAAACAGTGAAATTTGGGACCGCTCCGTTGGAGATAGCCTAATAATGCAAATTCCAAGCGATTGATTAATGGACAGCGTTCGTCAGGTTAGGTTTATATATGCTATTTTTTTTATATGTCATCAACTACTATTATTCTCTGTATTAACAATTAGAGACAAATACGTACTCAGCATCAATGTGGTACGTATTGGACCCAACCATTGTGACTTGGGTAACTCAGAACCTCCTTTGCAACTATCGTCAAATTATGGAGACAAGGTCATCAGAGTCCAAGACAACAACAAAAGCACAAACCGATAATGATGGCAACCACGATGGATTCTTTTGTCATCTCGCTCCATCCACCAACTCACGTACACTCCGATGACAGAATGACAGATAATAAAACCAACGATTGTCTCATTCTCATCGCGCACGACGAATGATGAACCCGCCTATAAAAGCACCGGTCGGTTTCTTGGCCGCATGAAGCGAGCTCACGATCGAGCCAAGCCACGGCGAGTCGGCGACGACCATGACGAACTGGTTCAGCTGCTCCTCCAGGAAGGCGGCGCGGGGCCAGCACGTGAAGCTGGTGTTCCCGGGTGGCCACGTCGAGCTGCTGGACCGCCCGACGCTGGCCGCGGACGTGATGGCGCGGCACCCGCGGTTCTGCGTGGCGCGGCCCGACGTGTTCCGGGAGCCTGCGGCTGCGGGCGCGGTCGCCGCGCCGGACGCCGTCCTGCAGCTCGGGCACAAGTACTACGTCGTGCCGTGCCGCACCGTGCGGAGGCTGCAGAAGTACTCCGCCGCATCGACCTCAACCTCATCCTCCCGCGGCGGCGGCAGGCGTGGCGCCAGTAGCGGAGCCGCCGTGACGCTGAAGCGGCACCTCGCAAGCGAGAGGGGGTACAAAGTCGGTGGCAGGAGGTGGTTCCGGTGCCTTGTGGGTGGCAGCGGTGGAGCCCAGGCGCAGAGGCCCCGTGAAGACGTCGGCCACAGCGGCAAAGCCGAGACGGTGAGGACGAGGAGGAAGCTAGACGTGAAAGAAACCAATAAGGAGAACGGGAAGGCGCCCGGTGGAGGGTGGCCGGGAAGGCGGCGGCGGCGAGGCCCCTCGCCGGGTAACTCGGCATCTTATTCTTGGCAGCCGAGCCTTCACAGCATAACCGAAGAGTAAATCGCAGGGGATGGGGCGCCGCATCCGTCTGTATCTTTCTCTGACTCCATCTCTGTCTTAAACTCTGATGAGACGGCTGGCTGCTGTGTTCGTCGCCAGTACGCAGTTCTTCCTCCCTTGGCGTGTGCGTGCGCTCGACATGCCTCTCGTGCCTTTGGTTCCTTGCTGCCGATTTGCCTTCCCGCGTACGGTCTCTTTCTCTCCCATGCTCGTCAAGGCATGCCATAGAGGAACGAAACCATTGACGCCGTTGGACGCAGAGCCGGCGAGCCGCGCGCACATCCTCTGACCACTGGTGGGGGTGGTCGAGGTCTTCGTTTGCGTGCCCACACGGAAGGCCACCGCAGCTGATCCTACTATTTTTTCCATGTCCGGCCTAGCTGCTGCTGCAGCCGTTCGGTCCATATCCAGAGGTGAGCATGACGAGTTCGTCGGCTATCTCCTCTCCGGCTCTCCCTTCCCTGTGCCTCGCCCAGAGGCCCAGAGCAACAGCGCGTCAGAACACCAGGACGCCATCGTCGCGTATACAGCTACATCCACCATTGCCAAGCTCAAATCAGAGAAACAGGCATCTTCATGGCGTCCCCGTCGGGCGTCGGCCTCTGGCACTGGAACTGATCTGCTGATGCCCACGTCAGCAGCGTTCATGGAACCCGGCGGCCGACGGGAGGCGATATCATCAAATTAATCCATGCGAATTGTGAGGTGGCACATTAGTGTAGCTTAATTTCCATTTGTTTTATATACACTTCTCCTATATTTCAGGTGTCTTAATTTCAAGATGATTTCAGGCAACATTTTTTACCACCAACTAAGTACAAATAAATTGTTACTTTTATGATTTATTATTTGTCTTTGTGTCATAATATATTAATTTTTTTATCCTTGAGTGACTATAGAAACAATTATAAATTGTTAATTGTCTTTATGCTAACACAAATTAGATTTTGTCGGATTTGTGATTTTGTCTAACGGGGTTTTTATTCTCGGAACCTGAAATTACATATTGTACCTACAGAAATTGCAAAGAACTAAGGTTGCAATTTAATACACCACTACTACAAAATTGATTTTAGGAGACCAACAATTTCATTAACGGATGCGGTGACAAAATGTAGGTGCCTCCTAAAATATGTAAGGATTTTTGGAGACGGATATTTTATTTACGGAGGCAGTCACAATTGAAGGGTCTCGCAAAATAGATTTACAGATGCGAACATTTTATTTACGGATGTGGTCAAAAATGCCCGTCTCGTAAAATCGATTTACGAAAGCGGGCCTCTTAGACAGGCCTCCTACGAGCCTGCCTCTAGAAATGATGCCGAGTCCTAGTCGGGCCGCTAAGCTACTCCGCATATATATACTCAAATACAAAACCCTAGCCTAGTCGGGTCATTTCTCTCTACGCCGTCGGCCGGGACTTGAAAGGTCCTAAATAGCTAGAGGAGGAGTGAATAGCCTATAAAAATCTCTACAAATACACTAGAGCAAGTGATTAGAAATCTAAATGGCGAAATACAATTTTGCTCTAGCCCTACAAGGGTTGCAAGCCACCTATACCAACAATTCTAGCTGCTATAATATCTAGGTTCACACAAAGGCTAAGTCACTGCTCTCTAAGCTAGTGAGTTCTCAAATACTAACTAAAGAGCCTCACTAACCAAATTAATAAGCTCTCAAAGACTAACTACACTAAAGAGCTTGACTAGGCAAGAATGTAAACAAGTAAATACAAGAGAAAGTGTAGAACGGCTATACCGCCGTGGCAAGTGAGATGAACCAATCACAATGAATATTCAATCAATCACCGGGAGAATACCAATCACAATGGACACAAGATTTTCTCTCGAGGTTCACGTGCTTGCCAGCACGCTAGTCCCCGTTGTGTCGACCAACACTTGGTGGTTCGATGGCTAATAGGTATCACGCACCTAGCCAACACTTGGCGCCGCAAGAACCTACCCATAGGTGAGGTAACTCAATGACACGAGCAATCCACTAGAGTTACCTTTTGGCTCTCCGCCGGAGAAGGCACAAGACCCCTCACAAATCACCGGGAGATGGCCACGAACAGTCACCAACTCGTGCCAATGCTCCTCCACTGCTCCAAGCCATTTAGGTGGCGGCAACCACCAAGAGTAACAAGAAATCCACAGTCACAACGATCCCCAAGTGCCACTAGATGCAATCACTCAAGCAAATGCACTAGAAATCACTCCCAATCTCACTATGATGATGAATCAATGATGGAGATGAGTGGGAGGTGTTTGCTTAGGCTTACAAGGATGTCAAAGTGCTAAGAGAGTGAGCCCCAAGCCGGCCACCACCTATTTATAGAGCCCCTTGTCTCAAAGAGTCATTGCTCTATCGCAGAGGTGACCGGACGCAGCCCTGCATCCGATCGCCAATGTCTGGTGCACCGATGTTGTCCACGTGTCGCCTTTTTGAACCTATGTCGCCCGATCTCAACGGTCACCACTCAACGGTCAAACTATTAAGTGATGACCGGACTCGCTGTTAGAACCAACCGGAAGCACGACAACGCAGAGTCCGGTCAAGGCGATTTTTACACAGAGAGCTCCCTGAGCGCGTTTTTCACGACCGGACATGTCCGGTCAGAGGTGACCTAACACACCCGGCGTACGGTCCTCACTCTACTCGTGCACGAAGCCTATGTCAGCTTATGTTAGCCGCAACTTGACGCACCAGCGTCGCATCCGGTCGTGCCTTGCCTCCAGCGTCCGATCACGAAGCCACGCAACACCTTCTCTGGATAGCGTGACCGGACTTAGCCCTGAGTCTGGTCCCTATGTTCGATCATACCACAGCCCTCTCGGCCAAGTGGCTGAACAACTGACCGGACTCGGTCTACCAAGGTCTAGTCCTGGCAGAGCCAGCATCTGGTCTTGTACCTTCACCTCCCTTTCTTTTTCTACCTCCTCAACTGCATCACCCTTGCTTCCAAGATGCTAACCATAGTGTGTACAACTCATGTGCTCATGTGTTAGCATTTTTCAAAGCATTTTACAAGGGTCAATTGTTAGCACACTAGGTCCCTAATGCATATGCAAGAATCATGTCACCTAGTGGCACTCGATAACCGCTTAGCCAAAGATTTCCCCTCTTCATAGTACGATGATCGATCCTAAACACACTCACACCCTCTATGGTGTCTTGAGTGCCAAAACAAAAACCTATTTCATACCTTTGCCTTGATCTCCTTGGTTTTTGTTTTTCTCTTTCTTCTTTTCTAAGTTGGAGCTTGATCACCATCATCACATGTCCATCTCCATCTCCATGGATCTCTCACTTGCTCCATCACTTGGTGTGTACCAACCTAGCTCATGATCACACTTGATGATATATGTTAGTACTTAGGTTTCATCAATTATACAAAACCAAACTAGGGCTTTTAGGAATCCTCCCTCTTCCCTTCTCTAAGAAAAAAGTTGGCCGTCGGGACTCCTCTTCCCCCGCTTCCTCACCGGTAGCCTCCCCTCTTCTTCCCTTGTCCTCCCTCCCTCTCCCTCGTCCCCACGGCGGACAAGAGGACCCCATGGCAGACGTGAGGATCCTGATGTGGAGTGTCACACAGTCGATCCGTGCGGTCTGGCTCGACGCAGGTCCGCCGAATCCGGCACAGATCTGGCTCGGTGTGGCGTAGGGGTTGCCCGTGTGGTCGACGTCGTTTGCGAGCCCGTGCCCGTCGAAGGAGGTATGCCCCTCATCCTCTCTCTCATCTCTCAATCTCAATCTCCCTCATCCTCCTTCCCTCGCAAATCCACGATAAGAACATAACCTGACAATGGTAACACGCAGGGGCTGCAGCGACCTCCTCTGGTGCCGGCAGCGCAGGGGCTGCAATGGGCTCTCCCTCGGTGGCGACGGCGTGGGCTGAGGCGAGCCACGGTGACCATAGATATGGCAGCGGCTGTGCAGGCTAGGTCGAGCCACAGCAACTACGACGGCGCGGTGGGCAGCGGGCTTGGTGATCAGCTCAGTCACTGGGCTCAGCTACCCTTTTATTGATTTAAGCAGGCGGCCAATGGGCACCTCCTATGTTAACTATGATTAACACAGGCGACAATGGGCACCGCCTGCATTAACTGTGATTAACACAGGCACATGCACCGAGGACGGCGAGGTTGCCTGCCTCTGAAAACTATTTCTGACCGTCTAGGGTAATGTACCTAGTAGTAGTGTACAATAATCATCGTCTGGAAGGAAACTAAAATTCTGGCACCTGAGTTTTAGCAAGTCCCTTTTATATATGACGATGATGTTGATCAGCTCAAGCCGGTAGACTTTGATCGTTTGGCTGTTGTGTATCTGAGCTCTGAAGTGTTAGCTTCGCTAATTGGGTGTGCATAGTATTATCTACTTAACCTTACTTGGTTCTCTATTGTTCTTGGATCCAGCTACTACTATTGCTTCTAGTTATAAAACATGTGTCTGGACACATGCATAACCTCTACTGACTGTCGAGGTTCCCTGCTTCACCATTTTGTGTAGTCTCAGTATATACTCCCTATGGGAGGAACTATCATTCTTGGAGAAAGTCATCTGCGTATACCTTCCATTTGTAGTTAAGATGTAGGCACTAGAAGATTGTTAGTTAAGATGGAGCCACGCCAAAGCCAGGGTGCACTGGGTTATTCGATTTTGACTTGATCATGGAAGACCAATCCATACAAACTTTCACTTCAAACACGGGTGGATCCAGCGTGGGGGGCTTAAGCCCATCTGCCTAGATTCCATTGAGTTAAAAGAGAGGGAGAAGAGAGAGAAAGAGGGAAGAGAGAGGAAGAAGATGGAGAAGGATGGAGAAAAAAGGAGGGAGTTAAGTCCCCTAAGATCCATTCCTGCATTTGCCCATGACTTCAAAACAAATCCACATAAACTTCACCATAGCAAGGCAACATAATGCATATGATCATATTTCATGTAGCACTAGTAGGAAATTTGGGAGGTATTATATTTCAAGTGGCAAACAGCCTTAAACAATAAATTAGGACAATTAGAAAGACAACTCATAAGAGATAATTCATACTATTTTATAGCCAAACAGTGGTAAAAATATCTGTTGACTAAACAATGATATGGAAAAAACCACTCGGTCTGACATATAGGAGAACTGAAAAAATTGTACAAATCTAGTTGGACACGTGAGAGTAGTGCATGCCAACTTTACAGTCTTGCATGATGATGAGACCATGTCATGTTTAATTGTCTTATAAAAGAGAATGGAGGGAGTATGTTTCATTGAGCGTGTTTGCAACTTAATTGTTTAACCGCTGAAAACCACCGTATGATATTGTTATATTAGCACGGGAATGGTCTGTCGTGTCTTTCCTCACGATGAATCTGGCTCATCCATGTCGTTGATACCTAGAGTAGCCTAGCCTACTTCCCACCCTATTTCCCCAACTCCCCTCGGCCCTATTGGCGGATGTTCCCACGAGAAAACCCCACTGTGAAGTGTTTAATTATTTCCACTCAGTGGTTTTCCTTAAGGGGCCGATGGGTTACACCGTTTCGGACCTGGAATGGTCAGGAATAATTTCAACGCTATTTAAATTGATGAAAAAATAGTATGCCTGGGAATTATTCTGACATAACCGAACGAAGCCTAATTGAATCCCAAACCAAGTGGTTGTTTCTTCGCCTATCTCTGTCTAAAATCCAGGATTCAGTCTATCTTGATTCTAAAATCCCTATTGAGAATCTTGTGTGGATTGAAAATTTGAAATGGCACCGGATCGTCCGATCTAATCGGCCGCATACCTGATGGCCTACAACAACAGTCCACGTGGTCCAATGCATGCAGGCAGTCTGATGGTCATACACGTGGCAAGAGTATAACAGATCAAATTTGATGAGCAATAACAGAGTATCCAAAGCGAACTCTTAATTGAGATTGTGCTTACTTCAATCAATTTTTTATGATTTTCTAAGATTAGAATAGATTTTAGGATTTTTATTACACAAATAAATTTTCGAGAATAAAATGTTTGATAATTTTTCAAAAAAGATTGTAGTCCGATTTACCTCTAAACTATCAATAAATAAAGTCCGATCTACCCTCTCACAGTTGACGTGGTGCCATGTTACACAGAACTGCAGTCCAAAAACACTCAATGTGCAAAACCAAATAGTTTTAAAAGTTGAGAGGGAGAGAGGTTGAAATCCGATTTTATAAATGAGAGGGAAAATCAGATTATGTGAAATTTGAGTGGGTTCAAAAGGATTTTTTTATTTCCGAGGAATGTAGCCATGTAGGAATAAGCCATAGTCCATAGCCTAGAGGAATACTTCTATATCTATATTTATCTATACCTAATAATATTAAAGAGTCAAAATTTCTGCCACTAATAATTTTTCATGCAACTTAGTCTTGAAGTGGCTCGGCCTAGCTCCGGAAAATTTCTCGTATCCAATTTTCTCCGTCAATGGAACCCTCAGCTTTTTTCGTGGAAGACATTCTTGTTAGAAAATAGAGAGCGAGAGACAGCGAGTTGATGCAAATGATCTCTGTTGTATTCTAAATAACAGTGTGTACATATATATACAGAGCCCATGTGGGCGGTTACAAGTGTGAAAGAGAGAGAGGGGTGAAAAGACACCCCTTGGATTAATCCCTAATTGAGCACTTAATAATAATTCTCAACACTCCCCCTTGATCAATTAGCTCCTTGTAGTATTTACTGTTCATCTATTATGCATCTTTATGAATTTTTGGAAAACCCTGTGGGAAAAATTAAAGTAACACCAGTATACCAGACAAAACTCCTTAAAACCCAGTGAGAAAAATAAGGAGAAACACCATGATATACAATCACCAATGTTATTAGACCCTTTGAGATAAACCCAAAGCCTTAGTCTAAAAACACCTTGACCATAGGATCAATATGTTTCAAATATCATCTTCCAAAAACCTCGATGGGGAAAACTAGATGATATAGCATATACCTTTGTGTTGACATTGCCTCATCAAAAACTTTATATGAGAAACTATAAATGAAAAACTCACATAAAGAAAAGACTACAATGCATTATATGTCACAGTATCACCCTCTAAAAACCCCTGTGGGGAAAAATGGATGATATGACATAATCGTGTGTTGATATTGCCTCATTAAAAACTTTATATGAGAAACCCAAAGGGAAAAACTTATACAAAGAAAAGAGTGCAATATGATGTTTGCAACAAGTTATTAATCAGAGAGACTCTCCCCCCTGATACTAGCAAACCTTAAAGTAAATTCATACCAATGCACTCAACACATACGAAATATGGAGTATGGTAGACTTTGTGAATATCTCTGCAAGATTATCACAAGACTTAGTTTACAAATATTCATATACCCATATTACCTATGGAACAGAACCATCTTAGTGCAAAAATATTGCATTAAGTATAACTTGTCTCCTCTACACAACACAAGTTGCATTACCTTTATAGATAATGACCATTGATTCAATAGAATCAACACCACATAACTTCAGTACGCGATATATCATTCTATCAAGCTATACACATTCATATGAAGCCTTGTACAATACAATGTCAGAATAATTAATAGAATTGACCATTAAATGTCTATTTAAAGACTATCAAAAAATGGTCTTTCCATATTTATGTAAAGCCTGTTTCGATGATCTGGAATTTGGAGATCTTATAGATACTAGAATCATTATATCCACATAATCGGATCATGGATTATACCAAGACCACATGTGCTATTTGAGATATCAAAAGATATTTTTATACTTCAATCCACCAACATTTGGTAGGAGTAGCGCTACTACTTGATAGCAAATCATTATAATAATAATATCCGGCCAAGAACTTTTGCAGAATATATTAGCGCATAAATAGCATAGAGATAATGGAGCGCATGTCCCAATATCTCATCTCAGTCATTGTGGGGGGGGGGGGGGGGTACAACCCTAGAGACCCACGACAGACCACATGGACTGCACTCCAGGGGTGGACCAGCCCACAAGACGAAGCCTTGCGGAGCACGGCGCTGCTCGGCGCACCCCGCAAGACACCAGAAAAATATCCTAAAGATCTGTTAGGATAGTATGATCCCATGATTCCTGTAATCTGCTATTACTTTCCAGTTATCTCCTAGATCTAACCGACTTGTAACCCTGCCCCCAGACTATATAAGGCGGGCAGGGACCCCCTCAAAATACACATAATATCATACGATAGCCAATACAATCCAACAGACCATGGGAGTAGGGTATTATATCACGCTAATGGCCCGAACCTGTCTTACTCTTGTGTCTCTATTGCCTTCTTGTTCTCGATTACACACATCTCTGCCGATCAATCTACCTTCGTGGGATACCCCTCAGAGGACTGCCGAAGATATTTTATCGATAGTTGGAGCGCCAAGTAGGGGTGTGCGTGTTGTTTCCATATCGAACAAGATGGTGCTTTTCACAGGCTCTTTGTCCCTCCCACAGCCCAGCCGGGTCTTCACGGTCGGATCGATCTCCTGGATCATCAACGCTGACAGAGTCGGAGAGCTCATCGAGCTGGTGTAGATTGATACTACGCCGATCACCCCAACACCTGCGACTACAGATCCAATCTCGGAACCGCCTCTGAGGTCGTCTTCATCGACAATTTGCCGCCCGCTCTTCCGCTACCTAAGGAGGCAAATCAACAACGATGATCTGTTCGCATCCATCGATCAGGTTGGCTAGAAGCTCACCGATTGCCTCTCCATCGCAGAATCGACTCTGACCACTCTAGTACAGTGCCGACCACCCTCTGATTTAGATCTATCAGAGGCTGATTAGCAAACTCTAGGGATTATGGCCCTACCCTTTGGGCTCACCAGCGTCGCCACCACCTATCAAGATGCCCTAAGAGGCAATTTCGCCGACCAGATTGGAGATATCCATCCTCTCACTGACCAGATCGCCGACCAGCTCTCGCTGACTATCAACATGCTACACGTCGGCCGACACCTCGAAGCATCCCTCCAAACCATCCTAGAGGAAAATCCAAACTCCGAGTCCTAGGGCTCTATGGAGACTGTCGCCGAAACCACCGCCGTACAACCTCCTTTCCCTCACTTCTATGGAGGTAGAATTTTCAATGTCAGCGTCGATAGCCCCCCATAGGATGGGGAAACCGAGGAGGACCGCGCCGCTTGTGTCAACAGGAACATCAACCGTGCGCAGCACCGAGCAAATGAGGCTATCCTTGTGCTAGCCGAGGCTGCTCGCAATGATCAACTCGACTCGCAAGGAAGGCCACACCCACTTCAACGCAACCTCGACGATGAATTTGTCCGTGTTGACGGCCACGACGTCTACAAGACCCCAAGTGCCAACTTGGCTGTGGCCGCCAACAAGCTCGCCCGACTCCCACAAACATCGAAGGTCACCAAGGTTGCCGCCTTGCTTAAAGCGACACACTGCCAGGTCAACGAGATCCGCCAGGATCAGAGACCTTTCTACTCGACGAGCTTGATTTGCCGATCCTCCGCTCCAAGATCTAATCGCCGCCTCAGCCAAAGTCGTTTCACCGACCAGCACCATGATGATGGACAACCTCTCCATGGGGAGCTAGGGGCAACCGCGTCAACCACCCTTGCCAACATGACCAGGAAGTCAACCAAGACATCCGAGTGCACATCAACAATCTTCGAGACGCGCGACGACATATCGATGAGCGTCGTTTCTCTCGCCATGAAGAAGAAGTACGCCGCCATCAAGAATATGAGCAAGAGTTTGGTAATCCAAACTCAGCCCTCTAGCCACTCAACATCGGCAACGCCATAGACCACAATGGTGATGATCCCGAGGGGCCCCAAGCATTCACAAGGGCACTCTGAACACTCCAGTGGCCCCATGGTTTCAAAATCACCAGGGTCGAGCCCTACGAGGGATGGATGAACCCCCATATAGTGGCTACAAGCTTATGCCACTGCTATGCGTGCCTTCAGGGGAGATACCAGCGTCATGGCGAACTATCTTCCCGTCATGCTCACGCCAACTACGATGAACTGGTTCACAAGCCTTGCCCTAGACTCCATTGGATACTGGGAAGAGCTGAAGAAGGTCTTCACCGATAACTACATAGCTACGTGTACTCGGCCAGGCACCAAGCATGATCTAAACCGCATCTACTAGAAGTCATCCAAGCTCCTCCATAGCTACATCAGACGCTTTTCCAAGATGAGGAATTCTATTCCTAACATCATAGAAGCTGAGGTCATCACCGCCTTCGTCCGAGGACTCCATCACCGCGACCTCCGCTCCAAGTTCAATCGCAAGCCACCAAAAGGGATTGCCGAGATGATTACGACCGCCAATCAGTACGCTGACGCCGAAGAGGCCGAAGTATGCTTCAACACGGATGGGGGCACTCATCGCCTAACTCATCACAGCGACGAGCAACCCAACGATCGACACCATAGCGACCACTGCTACGATGACCGTAGTCACCATCAGGACAGTGGCCATGATCGGCTAGAAGGATCCAAATCTGGTCAATATCGTCGCCGCCGTTGATGAACCTCATGCCAAGCGCAACTACGATGAGTAGTACAAGAAGATCCTTGAAGGCCCATGCCCCCTCCACAAGAACAGCAAGCACAAGATGAAGGACTGCCTCAGCTTGGCCAAGGAGTTCTAGGCTAAAAAGTTGAACGACGACAACAATGATGGAGCAAGAGGCCGCTGACCACCAGGGGACAACAACAACAACAACACCTTCTAGGATCACGACAAAGTGGTCGCCACCATCTTTGGGGGCCTCACCGCCATCGAGAGCAGAAGAGATCAGAAGCTCACCGCCCGTCGGGTGCTCGCCATCAACGCGAAAGACGTCGTAACCAACCCCAGCTATCGCCTCAGGTCCGAGGTCCCCATCACCTTCAGTAGGGCTGACCAGTGGGCGGACATCCCTTACATAGGGCATTTCCCCCTCGTTCTTGATGCAACTGTCAGGAAAGTGCTTTTTAGGAAAGTACTCGTCGACGGCGGAAGTGCTCTGAACCTCCTCTTCGCCGGAGCGCTAAAGGAGCTAGGCCTTGGGATAGGAGACCTTGTACCCTCCAACTCCTCCTTCTGGGGTGTGGTACCTGGTAGGGCATCCAAACCGCTTGGAGAGATCACCCTCCTAGTACAGTTCGGCACAGCTAGCAACTACCACGTCGAGCACATCAACTTCTACGTCGCTGACTTCAACACCGCCTACCATGCCATACTTGGTCGGCCAGCTCTGGCCAAGTTCATGGATGTACCAAACTATGCCTATCTGGTGTTGAAGATGCCTTTGCCTGCAGAAGTTCTGGCCCTGTGGGCCAACCTCTCCATCGTCTATGCCTACGAGACAGAGAGTCTCACCCTCACCGAAGCCACTGACCTCTCCATCCAGATGGCTAGCATGGTCACCGATGCCAAGACAGTGCCCACCAATGACCTGGAGATCCTAGCGCTAGAGCCTCTGTGTGCCTCTGCCAAGTCCAAGGAAAAAAAGGAGGTTGGCCTTGGCCTCGATGACCCCTCCAAGACCATCAAGATTAGGGCTCACCTTGACCCCAAATAGGAAAGCACGCTCGTCTCCTTCCTATGTACCAATGCCGACGTGTTTGCTTGGAAACCTATAAACATGCTGGAGGTACCACGGGAGAAGATCGAACACTCCTTGAATGTCGTGCCGACCGCCAAACCGATCAAGCAGAAACTCCGACATTTCACGCCAGACAAGGAGGCTATTATGTTTGAAATAAAATGGCTTCTAGCTACCAGATTTATTAAAGAAGTGTATCATCCCGAGTGGTTAGCAAACCCTGTTCTTGTTCAAAAAAAGAATGAAGACTGGAGAATGTGCGTTGATTACACTGATCTCATCAAATACTGCCCTAAAGACCCCTTCGGTCTGCCTCGGATAGACAAGGTTGTAGACTCCACCGCTGGCTGCGAACTACTCTCCTTCCTCGACTGTTACTCTGGCTATCACCAGATATCCCTGAAAGAGGACGACTAGATCAAAACATCATTCATCCCGCCTTTTGGTGCGTATTGCCATACCACCATGTCCTTTGGACTCAACAACGTTGGGGTAACCTACCAAAGGGCCATCCATATGTGCCTCGATCAATAGATAGGCCGCAACATTGAAGCTTACATTGATGAGGTGGTCATCAAGTCCAAGACCGCTGATAACCTCATCGCTGACCTCGAAGAAATGTTTGCCAACCTAAAACGATATAGATGGAAGTTGAACCCTTCAAAGTGCACCTTTGGAGTTCCATCCGGCATACTCCTGGGCTACATCATCAGTGCCCGTGGCATCGAGCCCAACCCCGACAAGGTATCCGCCATCACCAACATGAAATAGCCAACCTGCCTAAAAGGCATATAGAAGCTAATAGGCTGCATGGCTGCTCTCAGTCGCTTTATATCGCGCCTCGATGAAAAGGGACTACCGTTCTTCAAACTCCTCAAGTCCTTCGAGCGCTTCTCCTGGTCGGATGAGGCAGACATAGCTTTCGAGCAGCTCAAGTTGTTTCTAACGAAGCCTCCGTTCATGCCAGCACCTTGACCAGACGAAACCCTACTGATCTACATCGCCGCCACTTCTTGTGTCGTTAGCACAGCTATCGTCGATGAGTGCGAGGAAGCCAAACACGCCTATAAGGTACAACGTCCGGTCTACTTCATCAGCGAGGTCCTTAATGAGTCCAAAACTCATTATCCTCAAGTTCAAAAACTACTTTACGCCATTCTGGTCATGTCGCACAAGCTCCGCCATTACTTTGAGTATTACAAGATCGCCATGGCTACCGAGTTCCCTCTTGGGGACATCCTCCATAACAAAGAGGCTAATGGCCGCATCATCAAGTGGGATGTCAAGCTCGACACTTACTCCATCAAATTCAGAAGCAGGCCTACCATCAAGTCATAGGCGCTCGCTAACTTCGTTGCTGAGTGGACTGAGATCCAAGAGCCCATCCCCGCTACTTGCCTCGAGCACTGGGTGATGTACTTCAACGGCGCCCTCAACATCAACGGTGCTGGTGCGGGCATTTTATTCATTACGCCGACCAAGGACAAGCTCTAATATGTTCTCCGAATTCATTTTCTAGCCTCCAACAATGTTGTCGAATATGAAGCATGTCTCCATGGACTTGTATAGCCATCAAGCTTGGCGTCAAACGCCTCATGGTATACGAGGATTCCGCGCTGGTCATCAACCAACTAAACAAAGACTATGGACGCATACTGCGCCGAAATCATGATAGTCGAAGGGAAGTTCTATGGTATCGAGTATCACCACGTGGTACGAGATCAAAATCAGCTCGTCGATCACCTATCTAAGATAGGCTCTTCTCGCGCCGCGATTTCGCCTGGGGTCTTCGTTTAAGACCTCTTTATGCCGTCTATTAAGGAAGAGAAGGAGGTTCAAGAAATCCCCCCGCTGAGTAGCTGGTACTTATAGTACCTTCGCTGGCCACCTATTGGAGGGAACAGTTCATCAAGTACCTCACCAGCGTCGACATACCCGCTGACAAGACCGAAACTGAACATCTAATCCGTCGCGGCAAGCATTACGTGCTGTTAGATGGGAACTTGATGAGGAAAAGTGTCAAGGAAAGGATACTATAGAAATGTATCACCTAAGAAGAGGGAGTGAAACTACTTCTCAAAATTCACTCTGGTTCCTATGGCAATCACACGGATGCAAAAAAAGATATGATTTTTCTAAGATATATTAATCATATCAAATCATATTTTTTTTGCAGAATTAAATGAAGATAATTTTATATGAAAATTATAGATCTCGATGAGATCTACAACTTTCTAGTTTTGAGTTTTTTCATTTGAAGACGTTAAGATGCTAAAAAATTAATGACATATTTAGACTCAAGGGTATTTTCATCTTTTCACACCTGCAGTTTGATGGCGTTAGAGCCCAAACTGACGGCAGTGGCATGGAGGGCACAAAAAAGTTGGAGCAGTGGCGTTGAAGACTGCTGAACTTTTCTATGGACACATAGGGCATTGCGATCTTTTTTAATGGCACACAAGGAATTCTGCCAAAACCGAAGGGATGCACAAGCTCTCCTCCCTCTGGGAAGGGCCTTATGTGGTCAAAGAGGTTACCCGACCAGAGTCTTACCAGCTATGTGACTTGGATGGAATCGATATCCCCAATTTGTGGCACATTGAGCACCTTATATGTTTCTATCCTTGAAACGCCCTAGATATGTACTCTCCACTCCATAATGAATGAAGTTTTTGTCACCATAATTTGTCCCCATTATTTCTCCATTATGGTTTAATCTCCATTCACGGTCGCCAGCTCTAAGCTACTCCTTAACAAACTCCAATATGTGATCTCCATAAATGCTCCACCACATTTCTCCACATCTCCAAGATATTTCGCCAACCGCCGAGCAGCACACGTTCTGCTCTGTGTTCCTTAGAGAAGACCCAGTCTCTGATTTCTCCCTATATGTGCTATGGGCTCCGCACTCTGTGTTATGGGTGGTCGGCTGTGGTTCCTCGGTCACACCTATTCCTCCTACACGTGCACGGGCTCCACGCTCGACATTATGGAATATGGGCTAGCCAAGACCAAGAGCCCAGTAATGAACTAACTGCTCGGATGCTGCTTATACCACGTATAATGGTGTTAGGGTTAACAATACAACGATTTTCACCAAAACACTGGCAAACAGCATAAACATGCACATGTCACTTTACAACATTTGTACACATACATGAACGTTTGTCTGTGCCCTCGCGTGTTTTAACTATCCTCTCTAGCTATTACAGATTACTCTCCAAGCAGGTCATTAGGTTTGGCCCTCCCCGTACACTTCGATGAATAGGTCAACGTCTCTGGCTAGCCTCTTAGCCGCATCCTCCACCTCATCTTCTAGCTCCTGCTGCTTCATCGCACTAGTCCCTCTAGCAAATCCAGCCCCTATTGCTCATAGATCGATGGTAGGGTAATGAGACTAGACTACTGCTAGGGCATGGGTCACGGCGAAGATAGTGGCATCACGGTTGAAGCTTTTGAAATTCTCCCACATTGCCTTGCACTTGTCGATGATGGTGTCCGGACGAGGCAGACTGTCGTCGAGCTGAGGAGCTACGTCCATGTCGATGCTGTCAAGCACCAGCCTGACTCTGGCCACCATGGCATCGAGTTTTTGCCTCTGGGTTTGTGCCTCTAGCTCTAGCATGTCGAACTAGGCCTTGGTCCTTCGATGGTATTCTACAGGCACCAAAAGGATCCGTCAAATGAAGAAGTCACTTCAGCAACAACTCTGGCCAGTTTTTTTGCTCGCCTAGATGCCTTCTCCTTCTCCTAGAGTTGATCGATGATCTGACGCAACTGGCCGAGCTCCGCATCTTGCTCTAAAAAAGTGACGATCGTCAGCAACATTAAAGTTGTTCGGCAATACAGAAAAAGTTCACCAATCTACAGTACTTTTTTCTGCTCAGAGAGGCTTCTCAGCTGCTCAGAGCTACACTCCAGCTGGTCGGAGCTACCCCACAACTACTCGGACACGGTCGCTAGCTGCTCGGATAAAGCCCCCTTTTGGTATTCTAGATCCCGCGCATTAGATTCAGCAAGATACCGCTCACATTGGGCCCTCTAGACGTTTTTCTCCATCAGCTTCACCACCTCCTTTAGCTTTGTGTCCATCCACTTGATCAGCTGCCACCACTTTTCAGCAGTTCATGCTATGCCCTACAAAACCACCAAGATTATGAAGAACTCCAATCTCCAACGTCAAGGACAAACATTGATGACGCAATACTAACCTTGATCTGCTTCATCACCGTGGAAAGGGTGGACTCTAGCCTCCTAACCTCCCTGGTGGTGTCCTCTTACACGACCACTACTTCATCGCCCTACTTGCGGAGGATCCGAACAGCTTGAGGTCATGCTTCCTCACGCTTAATCTCTTCCACCTCGTCCTCCTCTGCAGTTGGTGGCACCACCTAGGGGCTCGGTGGCCGCATAGCGTATCTGACCATGCCCTTCGATGTTTCAGGGAGTGCCGCCTGCTCCTCTAGCACCACTGGCTTCTCTGCTCCAGACTCTGGCACAGTGGGGGCAGCTCCATCATCCGCCTCTGAAGACCCGATGGCTCCTATCGTTGCCCTAGGCATAGCCGTTGACTCTTCCACCGTCGGTGTCAACTGTTCTCCACCGCTAAGTCCATTAGCAGTGGCGGTCGACTCCTCCGTAGGCCGTCGAGCGCCCGAGGACTCTGGAACAGGGTCTACTAGCATTGCCTCCATGTCGAGACCAGCCCTCGACTGTTTGCCAGTATGGACGGATGGATTCAAATCATTCGGACGCCTCACTCTGCATCAGATTGGCTCGTCAATTGCCGCAACTATAAGGATCCGACATCAAACTGAATCCAAGGCAAGGAAACTTACATGTCGGCCTCTTGGTACACGGTTCTGAACCGACGCTGTCTCCCCAAGCCCCCAGGCATGGCTCTAGGGTCAACCCGCATGCCCTGGGCTGAAGGTCTTGTGGCCCCCACGGTCGGCCTCTCCTCTGCCTGTCGCTTAGGGACTCCCTTCACCTGCTGCTTGGGGACTCATTTCACCTATTGTTCGGGGACTCCCTCCCCTCCTTTTGACTGCACCTCCACGCGTGTGTTGCACGGCGGTGCCTCAGTGCTCGGAGGAGGAGCTATCAGAGCCCTGTCGTCGTCCCACCACTCGGACATCGCCACACTCTGCGTTCGAGTGGTTTGGTCATCGCCAAGCGACTTGCCACCTGGTTTGCGGGGAGCTACACCCGCTGTCTTCCTCTTCTTGTGGGCCGGCTCATCTATCGCCACCCTTTTCCCCTAGACTTTCTCTGACACCGGGGGGGCTCTCTGTCCAACCAGCGTCTGCGCCTTCAGACTCCGATGAGGTGTTGATGGCACCTTCCTCCGGCTGAGTAGTTGGCCGAGCATCCACTACCTTTGGCAAATCGCTCCTCGGCATGCCCGAGAAGTACGCTGCTCGTTCCTACGAATGGATCTTTTCACAAGTGAATCAGTTCACTGCTCGGCAATGATATAGGATAAAAAGCATTAGGAACAAATAGATGAGACTTTTACCTGAGGAGGTGGGTTCGTATAGTTGAAGGCTCTCTTCTGCCCTTGCACGCTGAACGACGCATTTAGAGTGAATAGTTCAGCTGCTCAGCATATCACATCATCCCTCGATAGCTTCTCTGTACTCTCCCGGGTGCCATCATGTCCCCCTTTAAGTCAAAGCCCATGTGGGCCCTCTCCTTGCAGGGCTAGACGCGGCGCACTATGAAGCTCGCCGCCACTAATGCGTCGTTCATCTTCATGCCCTTTATCAGGTCGAGGAGCTCCTTCACCTGATCCATATCACCACTGCACGGCTTCTTCGACCAGCTCTTCTAGTTTTCCGGGATATGGTCGACGTTGCAGCGGATGGTAGGATGGCTCTACTTCATGTAGAACCACCTGGCGTTCCACCCCTTCAGTGAAGTGTTTAGCGGTACAGTGATGTACTTGTCTGCCATCCCATCGCGGAGTTATAGATATACGCCGCTGACCACTATGGAACCGCCGTCGCCCTTCTTCTTCAGCCAGAACAGGTGTCGGAAGAGGTTGAAGTGGGGAAGAACTCCGAGATACACCTCATAGAAATGGATAAAGATAGAGATGTGCAAGATAGTGTTCAGGTGGAGATTGCACAGACTAATTCCCTAGAACTCTAGTAGATCCCTCAAGAAAGGATGAACAGGAACTCTTAATCCACACCAGAAGTAATGTTCAAAAACTACAGCTTCGTCGGTATGAGGCATTGGGTAGGGCTCACCGTTGGCCGGTCGCCATCCGGTGGTGACACGGTCCAGAAGAATGCCCGCCTCAACCATCCTGTTGATCTCTGCCTCCCCCATGAGCGATGGCACCCACTCATTATCGCGGCTGGCTTCGGCGACCGCCTTCTTTGGGTTTCCAACTCCCCTCTTCAGTGCCATCTCTTAGATCTGGTTTAGGATTGGCGGCGGAAGCGCATGTGAATATGAATCAGGAAGTGCTAGGGCTAAGGAGGAAGACAAAGTGGTGAAGTGGCAAAGGTGGGAGCACGGGGTGCGGCGGCGCAATTATAAAGCACTCCCCCCACTTTTCGCGTTCAAGGGTTTTTGGGAAATCGCTCCATGATTTGCGTCTCTCCGAATTCTCCAAAGTGGCATGATGGGCCGTTACCTAGGCTTTTGCTCAACTGCAGCCCGTATCACCCATTTTCGCCGCAATTTGTTACTGCTAACTGAATATTCGTTGACTTCTCCACAATCAATTAAGGCTCAGTAACTCCTACTGTACAACCATTACTCCAGGTTTTTCTCCACGATTTGTTTTCTCCAAGATTTCCACTTGTGGCTCAGGGACTGTGTCATCAATATGGCTTGGTTCCTCACCACACTGGGGACTTTTCTTCTGTTGACCATTGTTTCTGACCCTGGCACCACGTGACCATGTTACCTACTATCAGGCTCGGGGGCTAAGTGGGCACACTTCACCTTGCGGTGAATGTGCTTTTCATATTTTGGGGTTACACCCAGGGACTAGCTGCCTGCTCGGCTGGTCTTCTACTTTTCTTCTACTTTGGACCCTAGCACCGTGTGACTGCGTCACCTACTATTAGGCTTGGGGACAAAGTGGGCACACTTCACCTTGCGGTGAGTGTGTTTGCTTTAATCTGGAAGACTCCGTGCCTCCTGAAGTTGAAGAAGACTATCTCCCTTTCTCTTGGTCAGACTCTAAGTGGGCACACTTGGTCCACTACAAGGAAATTTTTGAATTTGAACTTGAGCTCCTTACATCCTTATGGCAAGCCTAACTTGGGATACACTACTCGGCAACGGTTCACACTGCTCGGCGACGGTTCACGTTGCTCAGTGATGGTTCAAGCTACTCGGCGATGGTTCACACTGCTCGGCGATGGTTCACAACTGCTCGGTGACGGTTCACAACTACTCGGTAACTCATCACGATGGTCGAACCATGAGTTTGACTGCTCGGCTTTGTTCGCACCTACTCGGACAAGCTTAAGACAGTGTTGCACAACGGATACAAGGCACTCGAGGACTAGTTGTGGGGGGGTACAACCCTGGATACCCATGGTAGACCACCTGGGCTGCACCTCTAGGGGTGGCCTAGCCCACAAGACAAAGCCTTGTGGAGTGCAACGCTGCTCGACGTGCCCCGCTGCTTGACACGCCCCGCAAGACATCAGGAAAATATCCTAAAAATACTATGAGATCTGTTAGGATACGTATGATCCCATGATTGCTGTAATCTGTTATTACTTTTCGGTTATCTCCTAGATCTAACCGACTTGTAACCCTGCCCCCAGACTATATAAGGCGGGCCAGGACCCCCTCAAAACACACGCAATATCATATGATAGCCAATACAATCCAACAGACCATATGAGTAGGGGATTACGTCATGCTGACAGCCCAAACCTGTCTAACTCTTGTATCTCTATTGCCATCTTGTTCTCGATTACACGTATCTCTGCTGATCAATCTACCTTCATGGGATACCCCTCGGAGGACTGTCGATGATATTCTATCGACAGTCACTGTGGCATAAAACAATCTTCCTCTATCATGAGGTAGAACAACCATAGGATACCTTCACTCAATATGATCTAGATATAGATAGTTTTTGTACAAAATCCTAAGAGATGATGCTTGAATCATAAACACAAAATAAAGTTTTAGTTTAGTCCATATCTTCCATCTCAAACTCCATCTTTAGATTACTACGTGGTATTAACATGTGTTCATCACCATTGATATCAAGATTATTGACTATCATATAACACTATGAAATCCAATCAAGGACTTCAAAATGAACACCATGTGTAATCAATCTTGCATCCCTTCAGTTTAGGGAATACACACAATGTTAATTGTACCAAATTTGACTTAACTACTTTAAGCCATATATTGACTTAAGCTATACACAATATATGTTGTGATTTTGTATATGAGGGTTGGGTATGTGAACTCCTTCCCGGAAGCTTCACCAATACACCAAATCAAGTGATCATATAAATATATGTGATCACTACATCTATCAATTATCAACTACAGAGATAGATGTTTTTGTACTACCAATTAAAAGATAGTATCAGAAATTTATAACTTACTATGGAGAATAATTTGCATTGAAAATCAATGCATGGGCTTTGCGTAAACCCCTTGTGCTAGTAGTCTTGCTTTGATCTCACCACCACATTGTTCTCAATCCATTCTAGGATGAAAACACTTTTGTACTCACAGTAAAGGTACCATGAGGTGTTGGCATCACAGCCCAAAACACCTCTTTTCTAGTGACCAAGACTATCTCTGCATGTATTACATCACTCAACAAGTTCCAGAAAGAGTGAGCAAAGCACTCTTCCATGGTCTTATTGATGGGATGACTTGGAATTCTGTATACAGTTTATTCAGAGAAGTACATGTCGACACAATTAGCCTTTCTATGATATAATTCTTCGGTCCATCAAAACTCAAAGTACCCTGAATGACTCATCGTGACTTCCCAAAA